>NW_023994897.1:75000-189083 GCF_015586225.1 Lucilia sericata | reverse complement strand
AAATTAAACAAGTAAGAGTGTTATATTCGGCTATGCTGAATCTTATATACCCACCCTCAAACCTCGTTTGACTATAATGAAACTTACTTATGTCGAATTTCATCTATATACTCGTATTTTTTAGACCAGTTATAAGCGTTAAAGCAATTTTCTGAAGGGGACCTTATATAGGGGGTAGGGTCAATTATAGGTCGATCCTAATATAATTTGGTAGACAGAATTTGGTTCGTATTAAATTTATTTGTGTCGAATTTCAGTCAGCGTTGCAGTCATTTTCAGTCGGTCAATCATGGACCGATCCTCATAAAATTTTTTAGATAGATTTTGACTCGTATGAAACTTACTTATGTCGAATTTCATCTATATACTAGTATTTTTAAGCCAGTAATGAGCGTTAAAGTCATTTTCTGAAGGGGACCTTATATGGGGGGTAGGGTCAATTATGGACCGATCCTCATAAAATTTTGCATAATGATTTTGGATCATAAGAAACTTACTTATGTCGAATTTTATCGCTATATTCGTATTTTTAAACAAGTTATGGCGGTTAAAGCTGCTTTTCGATGGGCCACTTGTATGGGGGCTATCAGAAAATGTGGACCGATATTGCCCATTTTCAATACCAAACAAACCTTACCTGTAAGAAATATTTATGTGAAATTTCAACCCTCTACCTCTTTCCATTGGGACTCTATCGTGCTTTCAACAGACAGACAGACGGACGGACAGACGGACAGACATGGATAGATCGACTTAGAATTTAATGAGGACCCAGAATATATATACTTTTGTGGGTCTATGACCAATATTTCGATGTGTTACAAACGGAATGACAAAATCAATATACCCCCCATCTTTTTTGATGGTGGGTATAAAAATATGAATAACGTTTACGTTATTATAAGGTGTTGAAACTTAGAATGATATTGTCATAGAATGATAGTGTCATAGTATGATGACCCCTCTTTGAATAAAATCGTAAAATTATACATAATATACTCAAAACTATCAAACTTTGTACTTTTCAGGAATGCGCAATAGAGCTGTGGGATCTCATGCCATGAATGATCATTCCTCCCGATCACACACTATACTCACGGTACACATAATATCCGAACAACAAACTGATGGTGGAGTATTTTTATCGAAACATGGAAAAATCAATTTTGTGGATCTGGCAGGTAGCGAATTGACTAAGAAAACAATGAGCGAAGGAAAAACTTTAGAAGAAGCCAATAATATTAATAAAAGTTTAATGGTATTGGGTAAGTTTTTGATTCAAAATTTTAAATAACTTCTATAATAACTAATATATTTATTAACGTTTAGGGTACTGCATTGCCTCCCTCAGCGATAGTAAAAAACGTTTTGGTCACATACCCTATCGTGACAGTCAATTGACCAAATTACTGGCCGATAGTTTGGCCGGTAATGGTGTTACTCTTATGATAGCTTGTGTCTCACCGGCCCAATATAATTATGCTGAAACTTTGAATACCTTACGTTATGCCTCGCGTGCCAAGCGCATACGTACCAAACCTGTTATAATGATGGATCCAAGAGAAGCTCTAATACTTAGTCTCAAGCGGGATGTTCAATCTTTACAAATGGAGAATGAACATTTAAAAGCGGCCTTGAATTTACATCATAATTCGATTAAAGAAGTTGGTATTGAAGGTTCAGAAATAATGGAAATTCCCACAGATCATGGTGGTGTTATACCGAAGGTGGATTTGGAACGTTTGCCTGAACTGGATGGCAGTGAATTGGCGGAATTGGTGAAATTATATATGCAAGAAAATGAGGCTTTAAGGCAAGAGAACAATCATTTGTTTACGGTACGCGAGACTATACTCAGGGATCAGGAGATTGTGTGTCGAGAAAATGAACGTTTACTTAAGAAATTGGAGGATGTTAACAAGTAAGTTTTGGGTTTAAGGGGAAAAGTGACAGAGGGAAGGTAAGAGTGATTTTGAGGGCTTTTAAAAGATCAGGATTTCTTGGATTAATAATGATAACTTCAGTTCAAATGTTAACCCATAGTGAATGGCACCGTTTCAATGTCTAATTTCAAGACTTGTTCTGATTCTCTTTAAGGAGAAACTATAACATTTTCAGAATTTATTTTAATACCAAGGTTATGATCAGATCCAAAATATTGTTTCAAAATGATTGAAAACCTCAACTATATGAAACCCAAAAGTGTTTTTTTCCATATGATCCTCTTTGAATCTCAGTAAATAACACAGGCGGGGAATTTTTTAACCCAGATAGAAATTAGAAATTATACATTTCTAAAGAAGTATGCGAACTCCTTTAAATTCGAATCTGGGCTATCCATCACATCTAGGATTCGAGATGTCGTGTCCTGAATAAACGCCATTTTTAATGTATAACTGGCCTGTGTAATTGAACCATTGAAATCCTGGGTCTACAGTAGTATTATTTAAAATATATCCTCAAGTTTAAACCTCAAGATACTTTCCCTCTGTACCGCAACAAAGACATCAATTACTTTAATTATTAACTGGCTCATTGTTCCATTTTCAAAATTTCTCGTTTTAGATCGAGACAAGAGAATGAGAATAATGGGCTGGAGTAATAGAATTGGCAAATGAAAAATTACAAAACCAGGGACTTAAATTCGTTAAAAATAACAAAACGCACAAAAAATTATAGAAAATAATTAAATGTGAAATTAGTGTTGTGATTTTCTTGTGAAATATTTTTGATGTTTTTTATTAAAATTTAAATAAAACAAATCTAGTTATAGATCTTAAGCAATAATAACACATTTTCTTATCGTATTTAAATTTTAAAGAGTTTGTGTTCGTTCTCCTCTAATACCTGCCAGGCCAGCAATATCATCGGGTTCGGGCAGTGAAACTGCAGGCACAGAAATTTGGACCAATCCACAGGATTCGCAAACAGATGAGGAGGTATATTCCTTTACACTATTAAGTGGTGTATTTTAAAATAAAAAATTTTCTAAAATTCCAGAATCCACCCAACCTACAAGGTCGCATTTCGGAAAACAATGAAAAACGTTCACACGAAGAACAGCGTGAAATCGATCAACAACGTATTGCTCGTAATATCTTGGAAATGGCCAATAATTTTCCCAAAATTCTATCGGAAAAAAAGAAGGAAGAAACAAATAACCAACAAACAAATGCTCAAAATACAGTACAAGTGGACTTACATTCTCCTAACAATGGCCTAATGCCAGAGTAAGTTCCTCAAGTTCAAGTTTTTCTTTAAATTTTTGTTAAAATATTAAAATTTTTTATAATTTCCTTTACAGCATGTTAATTTAGAAGTTTTAACCAGAAGGGATCAAATAAAAATTGTTATCACTAAAAGAAAATAGTTTATAGTTTTATAAGTGGTCTCAATTTTTTATAAAAACTTATTTTATATAATTAAGAGTTGATTGATAAAAGTTTACATATATGAAACGAACTTTTTATGATGCAATGATTATGTATTAATATAATATATTAAAAAGGGCTTTAAAAGTATAGTTTAAATAAAGAAATTAAACAATTTTAATTTAAATTCCTCAAGAGTTTTTCACTGTGATTAATTCAATTAAACTTTTTAGTTACACGAATCAACTTTTGAACTTGTTTACGATAATCGTGCAATTTTTTGAACAGAGTAAAGATTTGGGTAATTTGGGTAGCAGCAAAAGTGATCGTTAGAATAGTACTTTTGTACCTTATGTTATCATGTCAAAAAATCGTCCATAAGTTAAGTAAAACGATATTTAACAATCACAGTTTTCTATAATATTTGAACTTAAAAATGCTATTTGATCGTTCCTGAAACATCTATTATGAGGATCTTTTATAAAACTATTATCTAGAAAGAATACAAGTTGATTAGACTGTGTGACAGAAAAAAAATTACTCAACATGTAGCCAAGTGCAGTTTGTGGATCTATATTTCGAATTTTTAGTACATATACCCAGTAATTGGGCAGAAATCCCGATGTAAAACAAACTCTTCCACTATTTAAAAAGTATAATTTCCCGCTCAATCTTCTTAACATCTTATAAAGAAGATATAAACATAATTTTCAGCAAATGTTATGGGAGACTTAAACTTAGTTTGTCGCATAACATAATCTAGACAAGTGTAAGTTTCTGCATTCAATAACGTAACTATCGAAGAACGGAATTCCAACAAAAAACGGAAGAAAAAGAAGAATCAATTGCATTTTGTTTCAATACTTTACGATTCCGTATAACGATCATAGGTACGTCTTTGCATGTGATTATTTTAACGATGGAGCGTCAAATCGAAATGCAGAATATCAAAGTTGCTAAACGGACAAGTGTAAGTGACAGATCATTGTGATAATTAAACCACAGAGATGTTCAAGAACTTCGGTGAAAAACTATTTTGAATACACGTGGTTGTTCCAAACTTTAGGTTGAGATATCTCAAAGTAGGTATAATATACATATAACAGATGTTAAACGTTGACAGAGTGGACTTTCAGATTACATAACAGGTTTTCTAAATAAAGAAAAAGAAGAATCAATTGCATTTCGTTTCAATGCTTTACGATTCTATATAACGATCGTAGGCACGTTTTTGCTGGTGGTTATGTTATTATCAGAGGGTCAAATCAAAATGCAGAATATCAAAGTAGCTAAACAAAGAAAATTTCGATTCGAATTCAAATGTAGAATAGACGTGATTATAACGTATCAAATATGGTGAAAAACTTGGTTTTTCAAATATTAGAGCACGATGACCTGTAATAATCTATTGACACTTAGGAAGAAACACTTTCCAAGCTTTAAGCAGGAGATGAATTAAACAATTCTGCAAATATATATTTTGCTCGCATATCATGACGCTATTGACAATATTGATTACAACAGTCGAGACGATTAATAGGAGCATTTGGAAAACTCAAAAAGCAGTCAAAGATTATGAGCCTAAAGCGACATGGCCACACATCAAATTTGTTGACTCAAACGGTAACTTTTTTGATTGTGTTAGTGAAAAAAACTCACATGTATATATGCGGTGTGAGTTTTTTACTAACGCAATCAAAAAATTTACCGTTTGAGTCAACAAATTTGATGTGTCGCCAAGGCTCTTAATAGTATACCCACAATTGGGACGAACGACGAATTTTTCGGAACGAATATTCGTCTTCAGAAATAGAACACACTTGGGTATATGAAAATGTACACAATAATCAAAAATTTTTTATGCTCTTAAAATAATCTCTGGGTCATAAAAACTAAAAATAAAATTTTCGAAAATTCGAACTTAAGTTCGAAAAATGTTTAAAGCCATTAAAACCAGTTCTCGTGCCCCGAATTGTCTGAAATTTGGCTGTCTGTAGTACACTTGATGACACTACAATGCTATGTTGGAATATTTAAAATTAAGTTCAAAAATTCGAAGTAATGTTCGAAAAACTTTTGAAGCTGTTAAAATAATCTCAAAATTGGGGATATTCACAAAAATATAATTTAAGTTCTTTTCGAGGCCAATTTCTTACATTTTCTAATTTCGAAATAATGTTCGAATAAATTTTAAAGCTGTAAAAATTATCAAAATCGTGGAGATTCACAAAAATATAATTTTTGTTAATTTTTCTTACTTTTTCCTCTTTCGAACAAACAAATTTTGAAACGAATACGCAGTACGAATAATTTGATTGTGTTCCATTCGACGAATTTACGCAACGAATTGTGGTCGAATAGTTCGTCGTGCTATACGAAATTCGTCGTTCGTCCGCATTGTGCGTATACCATAAAGTTGAACGAGGATAAAACGCATAAGATTATGAATCTAAAACATCATAACGTCTCGACAAACATATGTACACTACACTAGGGCCTTAAGGTATACTGTAAAGAAGACATGGATGGGATTAAATGCAAAAAAGTGCGGCCCCAAACATCGTTAAGATGACTAGGTAACACTAACTAGCACCAGCATGTATAAGACAGAAATAACTGGATTTCTATTTTACTTCAGGATGAAAACGATAATCGATTGTAATTGACATAAAGTTGAACTGCACCGTTCTAAAGCATTCGGTCCAAAAACTGAACTGATTCTTTACAGTTTTTAATAGTTTTTCACTTGCATAGGTCAACATTTTTTGGAATTGTTCAATTACACCTTTTTTCCAGGATTAGGGTATCATACTGGTGTTCCTATTAATGATCTTATGAAGGTTTTTCTTGAGAGTTGGCGAAGTAGATATTTCTCTTAGCTGGAAGCGCCTGAATTCCATATCTTGTGAAGATAATGAAGAGGAAGATGAACCTAAGTAGGATGAAGAATAAAGAAGAACAGTTAGAACCACATGAGCAACTAGAGTCAAAACTAGAGCTAAAATCGCTGGAGAATAGGGAAGCAACTGATCTTTTCGAAGATAAACGACACCTGCACTTAGTCTATTTATTTCTTCGTTGGCTGCTTTAAGACGTTCAAATTCTTCAACTATAATGCAACCTGTTTGGGCTTATAAAGAAGGTTTTTAACTACTCAAGGTTTCCAAGTTTTAATTTTTTCGTTGACTGCTCCCGAAGCCGGAGATAACATTCCATTAGTAAATCTCGAGTTATTTGGCAGTTGCAAAAGGTACACACAGAAAACAGATCGATTGGAAATCGGTTACCATGATAAATATTTAGTTAAATTAATTAAAATTGTATAGATGTTATTGAAAAACTGTAAAATTAACTGATTTTCTATATTCAGAATTAAAAAACCATAATATTAATCGAATTGTGGTTGTAACAATTTCCAAATCAATAATTTGAACTGAATTCTATTGGTTATTAAATTCATTTGTGAATTCAGTAAATGCAGCCGACTTTTATTTAGGATTAAAATGTAAGAACATCAAATATTAGTCTCTGTAACCGAAAAACAGTAGAAAGTAAAAAATATTGACCACTGCAACCAATTATCAACTGATAAAATTATTTAAAATTTAATTACGGTTAAAGGAACCAAATTCGATGTTCACAACCGATGAATTGGTAATTATATTTGACGTATGCAAAAATAAATAAAATAAAACGATTTTATAATTGAATAATAAAACTAATAACAATTAAATGTAAATTAATACGGGAAAATGGGATAGAAAAGGTAAGTTTAGTCTATCTTATATCTTAACATCTATTTTGTGTTATTTTCCTATAATCTTTAATAATATTACAGCAGCGGAAAAGCGTGATATGGTAGTGTTCCTTTGGAAATGTTGGACAGAATTAAGAGTAAAATCTCTGGTACATAAACATAGCTTTTACCATCAATATGTCAAAACTAGAGAAGAAAAGTGACTATTTTATAGTAATAAGTTTTGTAGGTTTGTAAATGTACATTTATATTTATATTTTATTGTAATTATTTTAAACAAAATAAAATATATTTTCAAATAAACATAATCCACAAATTAGTTTTAATAAATAATATTTCAGTTCCAAATACCGATCATTTCGATCCAGATTATCGAAAAATAATTTAAAATAGTTGCGTACACCATATATTCAGTAACAGGAACCGAATTTTACAGTAGTTACAATCGAATTATGGGGTAGTTATGAGAACCGACTGAATTCGATTGGAAACAAATTCGGTTATCACAACGAATCTGTTTTCTCTGTGTAGCTTTCGGTTAATATTCCATCATAGCAAGGTGTAACCTTTATATTTTTAACGATCCTTTTCATTTGAGTTGGTTAGGTGCCACTCCACTAGGAGGCTATAAAGTCCATTGCAATTCCTTTCATTGAAAATGAAGATCCAATGATAGAGAAACAAAACAATAAAGAACATAGTTTAAATTCCATTAAAGCGAGGTATAACGTTTATATTTTTGACGATCTTTTTCATTTCAATTGGTTAGTTGCAACTCCACTAGGAGGCTATAGAGTCCATGGTGATTCCCTTCATAGAAAGTAAAGATCCAATGATAGAGAAACAAAACACTAGAAAAAAAAAACAATAAAGAACATAGTTAAAGGGGGAGAAATGAAAGGAAATAGGTCGATTCCCAAGAGGACTATTACAGGTTAAGCGAAGATGCAGAAGAACTATAGACAGAACAACAGAATTTCAGATTAAAATGGTTGATAGAAATTGAGGAACCTAAACCTCGTAATCTATTAGGTCTTCAAGAAGATTTTATGAGTCAATTCTATAAAGAAGGAAATGTGAAAGCAGCTGATTCTCAATATAAAACTCAATCGAAGAAATGACAATAAAACCTAGTAGATTACGAGGGTTAAGTTCCTCAATTTCCCTCAACCATTTTAATCTGAAATTCTGTAATTATGTCTATGCATCTTCGCTTAGCCTGTAATAGTCCGGTTTATTACTGTCCCACTTACTGACAAAGACCCCAATTGAGAAATGCCCTATTGGCCCTATCCTTATCAGAATTCTTAGCCTGCTTCTAACTACTCTTATTAGTATTTTGGTAGCCCTCACATCTGGTGTTGGTAATATTATGCAATCCATTCTACTATTACTGGACTGAACCGATGTTACAGATGATATCGGGAGATATCATGATACAAAAACCGGTATTCTTCATATTTATGAAAAATAATCATAATTTATAGAAATTTGTGTATGGAAAAAGATTTAAAGAAATTTTTCATAAAAGTTAAGAACTTTTTCATAAATATAACAAGTAAGAAATTATAGTCTGGCGAGGCCGACCATATAATACCCTACACCTTTGACAAAAATATAATGTGATTTAGTTGCCATAATAAAGCATTTAAGTTGAATTGTACCTTGCCTTAGATATACATACTTAAGCCGTTTATTGTTGAATAAAATTGTGGACATTTAAGTGAAATTTTGATGGGGGCTTTTCATAGCGGCTAGGGTCATATGAGAACCTATTATTATGGAATTCATGAGGGTCATCAAGTCTTGCATACAACTTGGTTTTTGCAGCTTTTTGTCGAGATATGAGTATATTAAACATAATTATGAACTTAAAAGCCCTATTCGGCGGGTTCAGTTGTATGGGGGCTAGGTGAAATAATGGACCGATGCAAACCATTTTCAACAGGCTTCATCTACGGTACCATAAAAGATCATGTGCCAAATTTCATTGAATTATCTCCAAAATTGCGACCTGTAGTTTGATTACAAGGTTTAAAAGCCCTATTCGGGGGTTCAGTTGTATGGGGGCTAGGTGAAATAATGGACCGATGTTAACCATTTTCAATAGGCTTCGTCTACGATACCATAAAAGGTCATGTGCCAAATTTCATTGAATTATCTCCAAAATTGCGACCTGTAGTTTGATTACAAGGATTACAAGCCCTATTGGGGGGTTCAGTTGTATGGGGGCTAGGTGAAATAATGGACCGATCTTAACCATTTTCAATAGGCTTCGTCCCTGCGACAATCTTGTACCAAATTTCATTGAATTATCTTCAAAATTGCGACCTGTAGTTTGATTACAAGGTTTACATGGACGGACGGACGGACAGACGGACGGACATAGTTAAATCGACTCAGAAAATGATTCTGAGCCGATTGGTATACTTTAAGGTGGGTATAGGACCAATATTATTGTGCGTTACAAACATCAGCACAAACCCAATATACCCTCCCCACTAAAGTGGTGTAGGGTATAATGAATTATTTCGCAAGTACAGCAGTATTATGTTGAAATGTCAAATATTATGAAAAAATTCATTTATAAGAAGAAAATCTTAAAAAAATATTCCTAAATATAATGAAATAGGATTGAAATAAAAAGACAACAAAGACAATTTCGTTTCATTTTATAATATATATATAGAGTTTTAAAGAATTATGCAAAATGTTTGCATAACTTTAATAATTCTTTAATATTTATTTATTTATTTTGCAAGTTGTAGTTTTATTTGTATTGTTTTTAATATATTTATTTTTATAATAGAATTTATTTAATGATTAAAGTTAAATTTAAAGTATTTTTATTGTTTTAAATATAATAATAGTATTCAATATTATATAATAATATACACAGTTAATTTACGTAAGTGAAAACATAATACGTAATTGTTTGTTTGTTTGTTTGTTTCTGGGTAATCAAAATAAAATTTACAAAATTTTTACATAAAAAAGTAAGAGAAAAATAATGATAAAGTGAATAAAATTAAAAAAAATAATTACAAGTGTTTCAAATAAAAAAAACTATTTTATATAAAAAGTAAAGTTTTTAAACAAATAATTCCATTAAATGTAATTATTTAATTATTTAGTAGCATTAAATTTTCGATTTTGTTTGCAACTAAAAAGAAATATTTATAATATTTACATAAAACTTATGTTTTTTTTTTTAATTAAATATAATTATGTTTAAATTTTTATTTATGTAGCTTATAAGTAATTTTAATTAATATATTTTAATATTAAACTCTATTTGATATTTAAGTTAATTTAAAGTGAAAGAGAGAGAGAGAGAAAAAAATGAACATAAATTATATTCCCAGAGTTCAAGTAAATATATTTCTTTTTTTTTTTTTTTTTGTTTCTATGACAATCAAATTAAGATTGATTGTTTTCCAGCTTAATAAATGTTATTAAATATTGTATTTCAAGTTCATAATAATTCTTATTATTGTATCCAAAAGTTTTAGTTATAAGTTTTAATTAAAAAAAAAAAAATAATAAAATTAAACTAAAAACCAAAATCTATTTAGTAAATAATTTTTTATCATATAATAAGCGTATTTTGGCGTTACTTTTTATTAGTGTTAGAATAAACAAATTTTGGGTTGTTTTTAAGTAAATTTTAATTATTGTAATTAAAGAAGAACAAAAAAACCTAAATTGAGCCTTTCCTAGTTGGTACATCAACTGTCTAAATTTCAACAACAAACATTAAGAGAGAAAGTGTTAAAAAGAGAGAGTCTGAGTGAAATAGTGTTATGAAAGAGAGGTAGTCTATATATACAGTTTTAAAACATTCTGAGCAATTTTGTTTATGTTGGCAATATTTACACTAGACATTAAGCTGTCCCGTTGCTGTAGAGGGATACAATTCCTCGGAGTATTTGGGTCGACATTCGGCACAAAACCATTTACCTTGAGGAGCCACCATTATGCCCACACATTCAAAGTGAAACCATTCTATGAGACAATTTTCACCATCACAGGCTATCATTTCGGATACCTCGTCATAGGGACAGCGGCAATAGCAGTAAACTGATTCTCCTTCACGCGGTTGTCTGGCACCGGCTGGTGGTCTTATGGGATAACGTATATTATTGGCTTTGAAGTATTGTAGTGTGGCAAAGTCTGGATTGGGCAAGAGTGCTGGTGGTATACGGTGATTGAAGGCGGTAGTCTGTGGTGTGGGCGGTGCTGGTGGCTGTGAGGGTAATATAATGGCTGGAGGTGCCGTCGCCACTGTTTGCTTAACCATGGCAGCATTGAAACTACTCGTAGCTGAAAAATGTTCCTTGTTGGCTTCCTCATCACTGCTGGTGTCATCGGTTGTATTATAATTGCCTGTTTTATTATTAGAGTGATTGATAGTGGTATTGAGACCTATCTGTGAAGGTCTTATTTTCAGCGTTGGTATGGGAGGGAATTTACTTTCTGCTTTAGCCTCCTTTTTCTTAGCTGGTCTCTTACGTGCTGATTTCTCTCCTCCCGTTAACGACAGTCTAGATTTCTTTTTATTACTCGATGAACTTAATGTGCTAACGAAGGGATTTCCCGGAGTAGCGGGAGTTTTTGGTGTTCTTGGCGTTTTATTTTTATTATTCAAAATACTTTTAGAGGGTGTGGGCAAATCATCTTTGTGCCATGTCAGTTGGGGTGGTGGTTGTGGTTTAAAAGCTCTAGTGCCTATCATTAAAGGTGGTCCATTAATAAGATTTTCATCATCGCTAGTATAACCATAGAATTTATTGGGTCTTCTTTGACGTTTTGAACGTTTGAGTGAACCATCCGCATCAGAACAGCTGCTGCCTTCACTCATGCGATGTGAATTGCCATATGGCGGCATTGTTAAAGGACGCGGCGTTAAGGTTGTCTGTTCCACAGGTGGTGGTGGTGCATAAATAGTTTGTGGCATTATATTTAAAGGAGTAGTATATAAACTGCTAGCTTGAGTAAGTTGTGAATCTATCACTGGATTTATAAGGGTGACAGGAGCAGCAGGTAGAGGAAGTGCGATTGGTTGCTGTTGTGGTGGCAACACTTGCATCATGTTATTTACTGGCTGCTGTACCTCTAGAACAGTTTGCGCCGGCGCAATAGCTTGTTCTGCGGCTGGTATATGATTCGTGTGTAAACCTTGTCCCTTGCAAGATGATTTACGATCACGTTTCTTCTTTTTAACTTTTATTTTTGGTTTTTCATTTGTGGCCACTTCTTCGGGTAGAGAGGGTGTTGAGGGACGACTATTCTCCACGATGTCATAATTATGTGAAGGTGAGAGTCTAGTTTGTGCCATAAGTTGTGCCCGTTTTTGTGCCAACAATTCATTGGCCAACTTTTGTGGATGTTCATCATAGAACTCTTCGTCTGTCTCCGATTCATTTGTTTCCAAATCACTTTCATAGAACAGCGGCTCTTTGGGTGGAGAAGGTGGTCGTTCTTCCACCTTTTCTGGTTCCTTAACCACTTCCTCATCATCAACATTAATGACCTCAGTAATGGAAACTGAAAGTTTGTGTTGTTTTAAGGGTGAAATACTTTCACTACGTTTACGCATGCGATCTCGTTCAGACTTTTTACGATGACGTTTACGCACTGAATTGTTAGAGGCCATAGATGAATCGCTGTCTTCGGAAGATGAAGAAGAGGAAGATGAATCCGAGTCGGAGGAAGAACACGAACAGTTCGAACCACATGAACAACTAGAATCAGAACTAGAGCTAGAATCGCTAGAGGAGGAGGAAGCATCTGATCTTTTCGAAGATAAACGACGTCTGGGAGATTTACTTTGTTTCCTTTTAGTGGGTGAGGTTTCAGGTGTAGATGTTACCTCTGCTGTAGGCTTTTTGAAGTCATCCTTTTGTGTAGTAATATCCGGTTTTGGTGCTGGTGGTGGTGGCGGTGGAGGATCTGGTTCTATCTTACAATAATCATGATCGGAGCAGGCTACATGCACAGGTACGCGCTTAGGCTGCTTACTCTCTTCATTGGCTGCCTTTAAGCGTTCTAATTCTTCCACTGTACTTGAACCCTGTTGGGTTTTGAGGAAGTTTTTCCAAATATCTAATACTTGACCCGGTTCTACAATTTCCGAGGATTTATTTTCTTTATCTTCATTTTCCGCTTCTGAAGGTGGTGAGAGCATTACACGCGGCATGGCATCTATTTCACTTTTGGTTTTGGAATCCGAATCACTATCGGAGTCATCGCTAGAATCCGATTCCGAGAGATTGGGAGCTGTTAGATTTAAATCATCCAATAGCTCTTTAGAACGTTTGCTCTTTTTACGCTTTTTACGCGGTTCACTGGAACTTAAACGCTTCTTTTCTTTTATTTCACTATTTTTGGAATCCTTTACATCATTCTTCTTTTTATCGTCTTCATTGTCTTCCTTCTCGTTTCTTTCACTTTTCTCCTGTTTAAGCAGATTTTCATTTTCAATTTCAGATTCATCTAGAGGTTCCTTTTTAATCTCTATAACCTCTTGTTTAATGTTTGGCAAGTTATTTGCTAATTTAACATCCTCTCCGCTGGCCTCTTTATTTGATGCAAACTCATTTTCTTTATTTTCCAAAGCAGCTGCAGTGTCATTTTCCTTATCCTCTGGCTCTACGGGTGGCAGTACTTGATGTACCAAAGCATGCTTAAGCAAAAGCTTTCTAGATATAAACTTCTCCTCACAGTTATCCTCTATACAGGGATAACGCAAGTCACCACTGTGTAAACGTTTGTGCACTCTCAAGTACATCGCCTTGGAGAAGCAGAGATTACACACTTCACACACAAAGTTGGGGGGTGGTATGCAAAAATGATAAACATGACGCCATCTCTTTTGCAGACATCTTTTGCAAAGGGTACTCTCAGTGCCATGCTTCCAAAACAAATGCTTTGTTATGTCCAATTTATTGCGATAGGCAATGCCACAACGATAACACAGGTGATGTAATTTGTGCTTCCACACATGCGAAGACAGTTTGCTCTGATCACGACAGTCTTCCAGACAAACATCACAAGCAAAATGTTTTTTGCGCAAATGCACCATAAGACGAAACGGTGAAGGTATATTGTCCAACTCACAGAGACAACAACGAAACTTGACATCGAATACTGAAACCTTATTGGGTACACCGGGACATATGTGACACAAGATCTCGCTGAAGCTAAAGAAATTTGCACGACACATAAAACATAAAATGGCAGTACGTAAATGCATTTTGCGATTGTGCAAATATAGTTCCTTATGCGTGGCGGTGACAAAACGACATTGAAAACATTCAAATATACGTTCATTGAAGGGATTTACAAATGAACCTTCACCATAGGTGCAATAACTGTTCGAATTGAAATAGTGTTCCTCTAGATCGGGTAGAAAACTTTTCAATTTTGTTACTATAGTAGAGGGTAAAAGTTCTTCGGCTGTTATACTATCCACGGTGGCGGTAAAACGATGATGTCCTATAATGTGCAGCACTAAACTTTTGCCATTTACTGCTATGCGCCGTGCATGATTGCAATATAGACAAAGGGGATAGGAGGCCTTTAAGCAAATGCGTACAAAATCAATGATTTCATATTTATCTAAAGGACGATCCAATTGCAAATCTATTGTGACAGTATCTTCATTTGCCACCTCTATGCCATCGGCTGGTGGTAATTTTTCCATTTCTAATTGCTTTTCATTATCAGTTACTTGAATATTTTCTTCTTGATCTTTATTATCACATACATCAATTTCAGTATCATCTTCACCTTCTTCCTCTTCCTCCTCATGATGTTCACTCATACTCATGTCTGCTCTTTCATTGTTTTCATTGTCTGTAGATTGTGTCAGGGAAATATCCATTTTCTCGGGAGTAACAGGTGTATCCGGTATCTTTTCTTCTTCTGGTTGCGCATTTTCAATGTTTAATTTTGTGTTTTCCTGCTCTTCTTGTTGTTGTTGCGGTAGTGCCAAGGGGGATTCTGTTGACCTGTTGAATTGTTCAGTTTCCACCACAGTATTGTTGGCCTCTGATACTGATGTTTCGTTGTCAGTTATTTGACTACTTTCCATGAGTTCATTATTGGATTTGATGTCGATACTTTCGCTTGAAGTATGGAAATTTTCGTTGTCTGATGGACGTAGTTGATTGCTGTAAAAGAAAATGTTTAAATTAGAAAAGTTTCCTCTTAGTCCTGCAGAATAATGAAAAGCTTTTCTACTTACCTATAAATAATTTGTGTTGGTTGTGATGTAATTGTTTCATCAATATCCATCATATCACTGCCAATGGTATCACGACGCTCCTGTGGAATGCCAAACTGTTTAACAGGACTGGGAGGAGGCAGCAGAAACTGTTGATGTTGTGGCGTTTTCTGAAGTTGTTCCTCTCCACTTTGCGATATGGTTGAACGTCTTGGCGTAAACCAACGTGAATTAGGCGAGGCTGGTGGTGTTGGTGACCAATTGTGATCAGCGGTTCTATTGCTAGATTGTGAAATGGTTGGTTGTCTTGGCAAAGCGAAGGTTTTATTGTGACGATGTGAGGTTTTCTTGGTGCGTTTAATGTCCATTTTAGTACGTTCGATTTCCTGCATTATGCGCACAAGATTGGAGTTAGGCTCATCGAGGGAATCATCGTCCTCTAGTGATAAGGGAGGAATTTGTGATTTGTTTTTATTGTCTGCTCCGCTATCATAGGCCGCATCGTCTTGTGAATTGCCCGCTTCTGTGGCAGATTCTGTAGCTGAGTTACGTTCATTTTCCATATCTTGGGAATTGGCCGGTGTAGATTCGGCTAGCAAAGAAGTTTGTGTTGTTTCTACTGGTGTGGAGGTTACTTCTAATGCTGCACTAGTTGTAAGGGCGGAATTTCTTTCAGTTTCTTTATTAAGCTGATACTCCTGTTCTTGCTTTTCTTTTTCTTCTACATTCACTTCCTCTTCTTCATGTTCTTCTTCTTCCTCCTCCTCCTCTTCTACATCTTCCTCACTATCAGAGGTGGAGAGAGCATCATCCACAGACTTTTGAAACTCTTTGGGAACACGTAATTTAAATTTCGGAACCACTAGTTTAAGTGGTGGCAAAGGTTCTGGTATTGCCTCGAGTTTGTCTGTTTCTCGGTCTGGTGGTAGATCAGGCTCTAATTGTACACTTGCTACTTGTGGTTGTTGTGTCCCAAGTAATGAGTTGTTATTAATTTGTGGTGGTATTTGTGCAGGTGGAAGCAGATGATTTGTGTTGCATGATTCATCAATAACCATATTACTACTACTGTTACTATCTTCACTATGCATAGAATTAATGGTTGTTGGTGGTCGCAGACTTTTTTCAGCACGACCACTATCACAGTTCAAATTGGAATTGGAAATAATGGTGGGATTGATATTATGATTACTTATGGTTATGGGTGGAACAGTAAAGTCATTTTGGATTCTGTAAACATAAGAAATAAGTAAAAAAATCAAATCAAATTATAAATAACCAAAACATACCTTTCATTAGCAAGTGGCGCCGCAGGAGCAGCTGCAGCCACAGCTTCCAAGGGCTGCAAATGTTTCTCCTTTTTCTTTTTCAACTTAGAGAAACGTTTACTATCAGGATGAGCTTTACACTGATTAGTATGCCGTCCTTTTTGACCACACAACGAGCAAGGTTTTATATACTCCGAGCAATCATGTTGAGAAAATTGCTCATTTTCCGTAAAGATATGTTGGCAGGTACAGCACATTAGGAAGCGCGTTTCCAAAGCATAACCCTCCAACATCGGTATACTTTTGCGTAAAGCCTCTTCAGAATTGAAATGATTCTGTTCCAAATCATGTTTTATTTCTAAATGCAATGCCAATTTTTCAGCGGTAGGAAAGAAACGTACACAATACAAACACATATGACGATTGTGCTGTTCACGTATGTGCAGAAATAAATTCCAATTTTCATGAAACGTATTGCAGGTGGAACATTTGTAATAACGTTTCTTTGTACTGGCAACTGCGGGCTGTGCTGGAGGTGTTACTATTTCTTTTAATTCTGTAAAATCAGCTGTTTTTGTTGTGGTTATGGATGTTGAGCTTTTAACACTATTTAGAGGTGGTGGTGTTGGTGTGGATATTGGTGGCGGCATTAACGCTTGATTAAAGGGAAATAGTGAGTGAGAAACTAAACATGTGTTCTGATGTTCTGTTAATGCCGCAAATGTATCAAAACTTCCAGTTTTACACTTAAAACATAAATATTTTGTAATGCCGGTTGCCTGCGGTGGAGGGGGAGGAGGCGCCGGAAGAGGAGGTGGTGGTGTCGGTATTGGTATATCCACTAAAGGCTGTGGTAGCGGTGTTGTTAGTAGAGCTGGTGCATATGTTATAGGCGAGGTAGTGAGTGGTGACATATTACAATTAGCTGACATATTTGGCATTGCCAAGGGCTTTTCTAACTGCTGCAGGAGTAAAGACTTGAATGTGGTGGGATCTTCAGTTTCTGGTTTAAATAGTGAAGGCTAAAAATAAATATAAATAACTTAATTATCAAGTCTCTTATATTACAATAAAATACTTACCTTTTCTTCATTATTCTCCATAGCAAAATTGCTTTCTTCCGGTTCAAGTTCGGTCATATTAGTTTCTGTAGTTTCCTGCTGTGCACTTTCTTCAATTTCCATATTTTCTTCCAGCTGTAAATCTTTAGCATTTTCAGGTTCTAACTCTTCCTTGAGATCTTCATTTAAGGGTAATGATTTCTGACTTTCCTCTGCCATGGGATTTTCTATATATAAATGTACTTGTTTTTGTTTAGGACCCATAGAATCACCATCATCACTTGAGTTGGATAATTTTCGTTTTAGGGTGATTTTTAAAGGTTTGACTTTTTCTTCTTTAACATCATCCATAGGATGATCAATAACTAATTGTTGGGAGGAGGATGTGGTAGTTGAACAGGAAGCTGAAGAAGCTAAGGAAGAACGGCTGGCTTCATCGTCTTCATGTTCGTTTGTTGCAGCTGGTGGTGGTAATGAAACCTCAGATTTGTTTGCTGTATCATTAGCATTATCATCATCACTATCATCATTATGATGTTCTCTACTATTTTCATTAATCTTTAAATTACTTTCTTCATTATCAGACTCTATGTCTGTTTTATGTTCATTGTGATTATTTGTTTCTGGTTCTTGCTCTCCAAAAGATGAGTCCATCTCATCTGTTTCTTTTGGAAATTCACTATAAAATTCCTTATTTTGTGGAAAATTAAATGTTGAATGATGTTGGGGAGGAGAAGGTAAAAAATTCGAATCACATGATGTTTTGCGTGACTTTGTTAAATGACTCGTTTCATCATTAAACTTGATGTTACTGTCATTAGAGTTTTCATTAGGTTCTGGTGTATTAAAACCGTCCGGTGAATCATGATCACCATTTAATTTAGGCGATTGCAATGATTCCTTTTCTTCTTCTAGATCTTTAAGCTCTCTATCTAATGAATTTTCTTCAATGACGGTTTTTTCATTGCATTCCTTTTCGTCATTTGAGAGGTTTTCTGAATTCCATGAATCTGCTAGTTTGCTAGATTTGTCATCAACTTGATCATCTTGATCCATAAAATTCTCTTCATCACTACTTGATCCATCACTTTTGGGAGAAGCTGCTGAAGTCTCCTCCAAAGTTGTAATATCTGGTTGTCTTCTTAATTCCTCATTATCACCTTCTGCATCTACATTATTTTCACTAAATGCTTTTTCACTTATAGGAGAAGCGCCTAGAGGTGATCCAATAGTTGGGTTCGTATTTTCGTTAACACTTTTAGGAGAATCAACACCTTTAGGAGGTCCAGAAGAAGATATTTCGGTTTGTTTAGTTTCTTCATCCTCATTATCTACATTGTCTTCCTTTTCACTTTCATTATTATCAACTTCTTTTATATCTATAGTTTCGGAAATATGTTGTTGTGAATCCTGACTCCTTGAGGTATCATCTTCTGCATCATCATCATTTTCCTCTTTATTCTCGTTAGTTTGTGTTAGTGGTGATGGGGTTTTATTGTATTGATAACTATCTTGACTGCTGCTGTCATCGTCTAAATCAAATTGATATAAAATTCGATGATTTTCTGCATTCTTTTTAACTCTAGATGGTTGGGCAGTTGTAACTGTAGTTTCTAACGTTTGACTATTATCTTCGTTCTCTTGTACAACTGTATTTGTGGCAATTTGTTGAGACTCTTCATCATTTTCCTTTTCCACACAAATATTGCTTGTACTCGTTACCACTTCCTCTTTTTCTTCTAAGTCATTATGTATTTCTTCTTTAGATGCTTCTTTCGATTCTTCCAAATCTTGTGTACTGACTTGTAACACCTTCTCCTCTTCCTCCTTCGAAATTTCATTTTCATTTGTTTGTAAAACTTCAGTTTTATGTTCACTTTCTGTCACCTCTTTTATATTTAAAACTTCTTTTTCTTCTTTATTCTCCACTTTATTTTCGTCATCTTCATCTTCACTCTTTAGTAACTCTTCCTCCTGTTCCATAGAGATACTATCCAAGACGTTTGTTTTATTTTCATTTCGGTTTTGATCTTCAATATGTTCATCTTCATTATCCGATTTTAATAATTCATCTTCTTCAGTTTCAGTTTTAGATTCTTCATATTTAAATTTTTTAGTTTCATTTGAAATTGGTTCGTCATCTTCAACACTCATATCTCCTACATCATCTGTTAGGTTATTATCTTTACTATTTTCCACATTTTGTGGCTGTGGTTGCGGTTGCGCTGTTGCTTCCACCTGTTGTAGTTCACTGTCATTATGAGACTTTTGGTTTTCATTTACATCATCACCATCTTCAGTGCTACTTATATCCATTGGTTCTTCGTCATTATTACCACCATTGTTATCGTCTTCTATTTTGTCCACTTGTGGTAATGGAATATTTGTGGTTTCACTACTATTTTCTTCTGCTGTTGTTGTAGTTTCATTGAGTAATTCATCATCTTCATGTTCACTTACATGTTGTTTCATACTATTGGAATCTTCTGTCTCTACATCTTCGATAGTTTGTGGTGAATCATGTGTGATATTAGAGTCCAGAATGCTTGTAACATTTATTGCATTTGTTTCTGGTGGTTGATTAATAGTTTCCATAATTTATTTGGGATTTCAACTGAAAATAAAGAGAGTAGTAAATTATGATTATTTGTTTGTTATAGAATGAGAAAAATTGAGTTTTGATTGAAAAGAATTACAGTGGACGTCCAATAGTACGTACACTCTTTATTACGAATATCCAATAATACGAATGGCAAAATTGTTGCATTGTCTACTCTATAGTACGAATAAAGTCACAATTTTTCTGTTCGATAGTACGAATAACGCATTTTTTATGGGAATTTTGGTTTTATTTACGTATGAATGAAGTTTTTATTATGTTTTTATTTTATTATTTCGGTATCATTCACCTTAAGCTCAGTAATTTTGAAGTTTTTTTTGTATTTATTACAAGTGTTTTGTATTTTTAAAAATCCTATACACACAATTTACTGCATGTATATTTACAAATCAACAATTATTTAGTGTTATTAATTTATTTTATTGGAATTTTGATGACCCAAGAGAAGAAATTAAATTGGATGATAACGCCAATGAGGAAAGTATTTTATTAGTTCCCGACAATAACTCTGCTGAGAACAATATTGAAGCCTCAAAAGCGCTGTTATTGAAAAAGCCGTAAGAATCATTTTACAATGTAATAAACATCGATGTTAAATGATGGATTTTTTAATAAGTAAAATGATTTTATATACATATGTATGTATGAACTGTTAATTTTGAAAGTAGTGTGACTCCACATTCCAAACAATGGGTTTAAGGATAACTATTCTAATTTTTAAGAGAAAATTATAAATTAGAGAATTGTGGTATATTCCATTCAAGTTTCTAATAAATGTTTTATGTAATCTGAACATTTTAATACATTTTAGAACACATATGTAAATTGCAAATTGTCTTTGGCACACATCTTTTTAAAAACATTAAAATTTAATACCTTCTACATATATCTCATTTCAACCATTGGACTCACGATACTTTCAAAATTAACAATTCATATACGTAAATATGTCCCTTTTATGCCTGTTTATGTACAAGAAATTTATTTAAAATAATACACATTTATTATATTTTGTTTCGTTATGTAATTTTTCATGAAAAATAAAACAAAAATAAATTAAATCAAATATTTTATGTGTATTATTTGAATTTAAACATACAAAATGTGTTGTTCAATAATACGAATTTTTCGGTATTACGAAAGGGCCTGACACTATATAATTCGTACTAGTGGACGTCCACTGTATAATGAATTTATATAAAAACTAAACAAACAATAACGCTAAAGCATGAATTGCCCATATTTTTTGATTATAAAGAATCTTTACGATGTAAATCGAATAACTCATTAGCCATCGATCAAACAGAAATAATTTGAAACAACGCAAATCGGCTCGATTAAACTTTATATCTAACAGCCATTTTAACACTTATTTTTCTTCTACATGAATGTGTAGCCGTAGTCTCCTTCGCCTGCATCGATTGTCTTGATTTCCCATGACAGCTTGAAATCCAGGAGAGTTTAGTTTAAAAGTAGTCCGTTTAACATACATATGTAGGTCTCCATCTGAAATTTCTTGTTTAACTTTTCGCATGATTCTTGAACTTTTCAAACTACTGACAGCTTCTTTGTAATTAGTTTACATCCCACTTTATCGTAAAATTAGTATTTTGAATACCGCAGAACTGATAACTATTTATTGCTTACGATGGTGCTGACTATGCTGATTATACAGTTTCTCCTGGGATGTCACCGTAGAAGTCATACCAACTTTAACAATACATGTTGTGTGCTTCCACGAGGCATGTCAGAAAGGCTTCGTTAGATCACAACTTTAATAGACATTCACAAAAACTCACTCAATTCCACGGAAGAAGAGTACTACATGACAAAAAGTTTATACAAAATTAAGATCTGGATGGACTGACAGATTTAATGACTAGCTTGATTGACCTGCTTGTGTTCAGAGTCCTCATGCTACCCATCACAACCATTCAACTGCCAAATGGATTTATGGACTAGCGTTTGAATTATCACAATTTTTAGGCCTGGAACTCAGTGCAGAGCTCCCGGGCATGAGAATCGTTTAGTCGTAGCTGTTATAACAACAATGTCATGTAAATATTGTGTCATAGATGGATAGATACAGGCGATTTATATAATTTTTTTTTTTATTTATGTACTTTTAATATCAGAAAATATTAACTTTTTTAAGATATTTAAGATAAATTAACAAAGTATTCATTTTAAAGTAATTATATGAAAATGTTTTTAAATCCAAATGTTTTGGAAGCACGCTGCACTTTAACTTTTGTGAGGTTATCTTAATTTTTTATTATTTAATTACATATTCTAAGTTAGAAACATTAAAGTCACAGCCGTTTTCTAGTTTAATCGAATAAAAATAGTAAATTTAAATAAATTATTAACAAAATCAAAGAAATAATATTTTAAAATTCATTAAAAAATGCAAAGTGTTTACATTTTACTTCTTATGACAACAATAATTTAACGATTAATATTTGATCATAACAAAATGTAAACAAAACAAAAAAAAAAATAAAATCTTGACACCAGCAGTTCTTCTTCTATTTCGTATTTCGTTTTACACACACCACATGTTTCTTTTGTCTTTTATTTTACTACTTTTGTATGCACAATTTCACAAACACATAAATACATATCTTTGATAAATAAATATGTATGTACAAAGAAAAAATAACAACAAAAAAGATTAGAAACCCAGCAAACACAAATATTGATACGTCACACTACAATTATGGTCTTACTTTTACAAAAACCAGCAGCTGCAAATTATTGTTTTGTGAATTTTTAGCCATTTTATTTTAAGTTTTACTTTCTAGAACATTATTTTAACATTAAAAATTTTGAGTTAAGACACTTTTGTTGCAAATATGAGAACTATCAGTATTTGCATATTAATTTTTACTTAAAATTGTTTATTGGGGAATCACTAAATTATTAAAATACACAAACAAAACATTTACATTCTACTATCTTTTAAAGCAAGACAAACTAACAAAAGCAAAACAAAAACAATTTTAATATAAACGAAATAAATAAAGACAAAGAAAAGGAAAATGAAACAAAAACATAAAAATCTAAAATCATATTATGAATGTACAAATAGTTTTTTATCACAAATAAAAACACGCGCCTTTTTTTCTTTTAGCAAAATTTTTTTTAGCAATTAAAACTAAAACAACCAACAAAAATAACTAGTGCTTAACATATTGTAAGCATTAAACACAACAATTAAAATACATTAAACATTATTTATTATATGTACCTACATTTTAAAATGCAAATTACCTTTTAGTATATATTCTTGCTTTTTAATATTTTACATTAAGGATTTATTATTCTCCTTTACTTTACAAAATATTTGATTCAATGTTGTTTTGTTATCCGAGCGCCATTTAATAATTACTTTTTTTATGGCCTTTAAAGGTAACATTAACACGTTGTTTTTTCTTTTTAATTGTCTTGTTAATAAATTTCTGGTTTCTACGTCCGTCTGCGTTTCTGACAGACAGACATACAACTTCTGGCTGGCTGAGGTCTTTAGTAGCAGAACAAACAGCAGGCACGGTAAACAAGACAACAACAGCCTTTAAATCCGCACACACTGACGTTTGCAGACCAACTAAATTGAACCACCAACATGAAACGAGTGCGCGTCAACGAGCCCGAAAGTCTATGTGTCTCGCCCAGCGGAGTCTCAACGAAGCAAAAACAAAAAAACAAGACCACGGACAACCGAGCGCGCTCTACGTTAGAGGAGACACCCTCTTATTCAATCGTAGCCAGAATTTTTCACAATTTTTCTTGCACTTAAAATGAATTTCACAATTTTCTTAAATATTTCTTAATTTTCTTGCTGAAAATTCTTAATTTTTAAAATAATTCTTTCTTTTGTTATTAATTTATATTTTTTTGCGTATTATTCTTTTTTTCTTAGCGTGATTTTTTCTATTCTTTCATGAGAATTTGGCAAAGCACACTTTTTTTCTTCCGTATTTTTCTTACATACACGCGAACTTGGTCAAATTGATTGGCTTCAATTTTTAAACACTTTTTTCTAAAATTTCTTTATTTCCCTTTTACGAATCTTTATATTATTCAATGGAGAATTGTTTAAAGAATATTTTTATTGTAAATTTATAATAATTGAAGCATTTTTTATGGGTTTAATATTAAATTGAAAAATTTTTTATTCCACAAACAAAAAAATTTGCTGAAATTTTTGGCGTTAGCCCAGAGACCTGAGCCGACTAAGTCTAGCCGCCGCAAAAATTTCAAAGACGCCGACGCCGAAAATTTTTCAGCTAAGACGGCTTGAAGACTTTTACCATATTTTGTATAATTTGATGTACACTTTCATTAATATTTTTTTAATATATTTTTACAAATTTAAAAACAAGCCCTTAGGGCCAAATATGGCTTACATTCTACTCAATAACAATTTTTCCTAAAGTTACTTAAGACTTCTTCGTTTAACTAGTAGTTATTCTTCCAATTAAGACAATTTTTGTAAAAGAGCTGTCAATATAACTTAAAGTTAAAAATAACTAGATATTGTAAAAATCGGAGTTTCAGTTATTTAAGTTATATAAAATCTCGATTTTTTAAATGACAATTTAAAAAATTCCGATTTTTTAAATATTTGCTCCAAAATTCCACTTTTTTAGTTACTCGGATTTCGTTTTTATTTATGTGTGTTTCTAGATAACGTTACAATAACAAAATACAAGTAAAATATTAACGAAAAGTATTCGTACGTTATATAGAAACAACACAGTAATATATCATTGTAAATTTAAAAAAAAAAAGCTAACAACATCGGCGACTTACAGTCAGTTTTAAAACGTCGTTGACATTTTCAGAGTCACCCGCCGACGTTATTAATGCTTGTCGACACAGAGTTTTGCGAAAGCCATTTTACGTTTAGTCAACCATGCACAGTGTTGTATTTTTGAGTAGCACGTTAATAACAGGGTTGCATTAACAAAGGTACAGTTGACATCGTTGCAAAAAGTGTAAAATAATAAGTAAATGCTTAAAAGGCTTTATTTTTTATTAAAAATTTATAAAATTAATTTCTAAGTAATTACTTTTGGGTAAAATTTATTAATATTATAAAAAACATAAATATTTTAAGAAATATTTATGAAATATTAGCTACGCCATCTTAGGCGTATAAATTACAACCGTGAAGTTGAAAAGCTGAGCAATGTTGGCTGCACTGAGACACGCGTCTTTGTGGTTTTTATCAACATCCGGTGTGTATTTACTAACAGTACAGTAATTTCAAATATAAAAGTACTGTTTGCATCAGTTAGATATTTCATAAATGGTCTGCACTGGAAGACTATTCTAGTCTCAATATTACAGAAAATTCCAAAAGCAGCTGTTGATACTCGAAAAAGTATCAGAAAGTCCCTTTTTATAGATTTTCATTCACTCCCGTTGCCAATATTTCCCGTTAAACCATGCCTAAAAAACCGCTAGAAAACGTCAAATTTATTGAATAGCTGGAAATTTAGTAACTTACCGAATAAATATAAAACTTCAGTAAATTTTATAAAAAATTAAGAATATTAAATCTCTATAAACAAATCTGTCGAAAGTAGTATAGACTAGACTTTAGATTTTACTATGGACTAGACCATATACTAGACTAAGGACTAGACTATGAACTAGACTATACACATAACTCTAGACTAGACTATAAACTAGATTATATACTGGCTTGGACCAGATAAGAATTTACATTAAACTATAGATTAATCTTTAGTTAGACTATAATCTTGAACATAGACTATACTATAGACAAGACTATAGACTAGACTATAGACTAGACCATGGACTAGACTATAGACAAGACTATAGACTAGACTATAGACTAGACTATAGACTAGACTATAGACTAGACTATAAACTAGACTATAGTCTTGAATATAGACTAGGCTATAGACTGACTATAGACTAGACTATAGACTAGACTATATACTAGACTATAGACTAGACTATAGACTAGACTATAGACTAGACTATAGACTAGACTATAGACTAGACTATAGACTAGACTATAGACTAGACTATAGACTAGACTATAGACTAGACTATAGACTAGACTATAGACTAGACTATAGACTAGACTATAGACTAGACTATAGACTAGACTATAGACTAGACTATAGACTAGACTATAGACTAGACTATAGACTAGACTATAGACTAGACTATAGACTAGACTATAGACTAGACTATAGACTAGACTATAGACTAGACTATAGACTAGACTATAGACTAGACTATAGACTAGACTATAGACTAGACTATAGACTAGACTATAGACTAGACTATAGACTAGACTATAGACTAGACTATAGACTAGACTATAGACTATAGACTAGACTATAGACTAGACTATAGACTAGACTATAGACTAGACTATAGACTAGACTATAGACTAGACTATAGACTAGACTATAGACTAGTAACACTGACAACACTGCACAACGTTTAATTTTATATTTCTTAGCGAACGATCGAAAAAATACTAAAAATTAATTCCTAATAGGTTGTACAAAATCAAATTTCCCGTACCAAAAGGGGGTAAATTTTTGGTACTTTTTTCTCCCTATTAAAGTAATAAAAATTTTATTCCAAAAAAAAATTGCACCAATGTTAGTTCGTTTGCAAGGTAGTAAGGACACAATTTTTCAACAACATCGGTCAAGAACTACTATCTAAGTTTTTGATCAAGAAATGGTGCCTAAACTATATTACTTACTCGTGAGTAACTTTTGAATTAAATGTATTTGTATTAAATTTTTTTTAAAAAAGCTAATTAAAATTTTATTTGGTTTTATTTTAATAAAATATTATAAGAATAACAATAATCAAGTGACTTAAATATGTTTATTTTGCATTAAATATGCAATTAATAATGAACTATATAATGGACCAATATAAAATATAGCAAATATTTATACATTTTACAAATCAAAATATGCTGCTCTAATTATAAATATTTATTACCGGTTTATAACAAATTACTTAATAATTTTAAAAACTAATTAAAATAAAAAGGTTATTTTTTTGTTTTTTTTATGGAATAAATATTATTATTTAGTATCTATTTGACAATCGTTTTTAACTAATATTTTAAATAAATCTTTAAACTATTTAATTTAGTTAAATTGAGGTTTTTTTAATTAAAAAAAAGTCGAATAGCAGTTTTAATTTAATAAATTTAGGTTTCGAAATATTGTTAAATAAGTTTTGGTCCATTAGTGATAGTGAAAATATATAGAATATACAAGACAAGAATTCAAAATATACACAATTGTGGAAAAAATCATTAAATAGACTTAAATCTATTTAAAAAGTATGGTAACACTATAAAAATATTTGATGAAAAATGGGTGACCATGAAAATTTTTGTTCATTATTCTTTAAAAAAATGATCGGCACGGTGGAAGTACCTATTAAAACCTTCTTATATTACTCTGCTTTAACAAGAAGTGAAAATCTACTGATTGTATTAGAATGGTATAAAGCCGATGTCTTCGGGAGCTGGTGTTCGTGAGGTCTAAACACTATTCAAAACAAATGTTTATTAAAATCACAAGATCTATTCTTTGTTCCCTTCCTCGTTATATGTATGTATATTTCATATACAAAACTTCAGTTAAACATCTTATAAATAGGACACACTTATTTCCTCAAATATTTCAACAATGTGAAAAACTACCTTAAGATAATAATAAAAACTCAATTGAATGAAATTAAATTAATCATAACAATAATTTTATTATTAACATGTTCAATAATTTTTACCCATAACACGATCTAAATCATTCCAACTGCACGAATAATCGATTTGCAATAGACCCTTTTTGCTCATACCGAATTTACTACTATAAATTCCACTGTAGAGCGATGAAGAGGGACGTCGCCCTAATGTTTGACTGGCGGTCATGCCCGCACAGCCATAACAACTAGAGGGTCCAGTGGCTGGGGTCGTGCCGTAAATCGAGTGAGTGCCATAGATTTGTTGTTGCTGTTGAGCCTGCGACAAACATTCATAGCAATCGGATACACTACAGCAAGGAGGCAATGTAGCATAAGGATTACAATAGTCGTAGGTTGGTGGCATTGGTGGTGGTGAGGGAAATTCCAATTTGGGTGCTGGTTTAGAAATTCGTCTTTGTGGTAGTATGCCATAGTTGGAAACTTGTCGCTGTAGTGTCATTGTGTGATAGTCATCGCCCAGCGAACTATGCGGCTCGGTAGAGGAGGAAGATGAGAGGCCTATTAGAGAGTGAAATAGTTAAAAATTTTATAAATTATCTCATTTTCAACAACTTACCACCAAATCCTGTATAAATATTTTGTTCAACATCTTCCAAATTAAGAGCATTTTGAAATTTCTGTGCCATATGCAAAGTCATATAGTCATCGTATTTATCCGCACCACCCACATCGTAAAGACCACTAGGACGTCTTCTTTGCGGCTGAGGTTGACAGCATTCCATTTGACATTGATAGTGTGAAGAACGTCGACGATTACGTGGCATAGTGGATGCCATACGAGGTGGAACCTCTATTGGTTCCCTGTCGTAGTAATAGTTCGAATGCATGGGCTCCTCGATGGGACTAGGTGATAGCGATGTCTCGTAATATTCTTGGGGACGTGGAGATATTGGCTGTTCAATTTTTCTGCAAATAGAAAGCATAAAGTGTTTCTTTAGTAATATTTTCATGGATTAAATAATTTCATTGTTAAGACCTCTTGAACTCTTGATAGTAAGAACATTTAACCCAATTGGCCTTAACATAGGATAACTTACACTGGCAATTAGTAATCCCATACTACAACATGAGGTGATCCTAACGAATAAGCAAGTCCGATTAGTACGTATTCTGATTAGTCACAGAGGATTAGGGACACAGCTATACAAAATTATACGAAAAAACTCAGACAAATGTAGAGCATATCGAGAGGACAGTGAATGGATTACTTTCTCTTTCATTACCAATGTTTTATTTGAAATTCGATCCAGATATCTTGGGAGCAATGTTATTCCAAATATTAAAATCCTAAGGGATAAAGATTGGAAAATGCTAACGAGTTTCTGTACATCGAAAGTTCTTTAAAACCCGATAGATCCTAAAAGCCGGCAACTTGAAAATTTAATTCAAATATTGACATTAAAATGGAAAAAATCGATCTATCCGAATAAACATTATGGCCTAGTAAAGATAGTTCTAAAACACATAAAACGCGATAAGCCCAGGAAGAAGGATTTAGAAGTTTATTGTTAATTTAAGGGTTTTGGAAATAAATCTGTCATTTTGAAGGAGTATAAGTTTGGAAGATGGACCACACAAACGCACATATTGTAATATCGAAATATTGGTCGTATTCTGGGTATTGATTAGATTCTAAGACGATTTAGCCATGTCCGTCCATCTGTCTATAAATATTAACTTTAGGTTTCGGGTTTGATCAACTACCCATACAAATGGACACCCGTCAACTGGTCGAATAAAGTCCTCTTCCAAAAATTAATTTATTATTCATAACTGGACTAGTATAGCGATGAAATTTGACATAAATGTTTTATGAAAACCAAAATCTCTCTACCAAATACCATGAAGATCGCTTTATATTTGACTAGATTTCAAATAGGGTCTGATTCATAAAAACGAATGGTCCACCCTCCGAAATTCACATGATTTTATAATAAATGCTTTGAAAGTGTATGTACATGATTCGGATTAAACGAGTACAACTCTTTCACTTGTTTCTATTTATAGCTTATATCACTACTACTGTGGGACCTTAAAGTATATCCATTGGTTCAGAATCACTTTTTGAGTTTGATTAAGCCATGCACGTTTGTCTGGCTGGCTGTCCATGAAGGTGCGCAAGGTTAAATTTTCAAGATAATTTGATAAAAATTTGGACTAAGAACAAAGTCTGTTGAAAATGTTTGAAATCGGGTCATTATTTCATCCAGATTCCATAAGTTAACTCTATAAAACAATGACACAACTAAGTTTTATATAAACATATATGATATTGGTTATTTCTGTAATGATCGGATATCATTTGTTCCTAGCCCCCGTACATAGACCCGTCAAAATTTATTAATAACGGTCCATGTTTGACTCTAGCTCCTATATAAAGCCTCTTTCCAAAGTTTTTCGTCAAAAAATTACGTTAAAACAGAATTTAATATAATTAATCATACGATCGGACATGCCCGATCATATTGTTATTTTTTTAATCGTCCTCTCAAATAGTGATTACAGTGTACTTACTTTCTAACATAATCATAATTTTCTAAGTCCCATGGATCCACATAACATCTCTGAGATGGCAATAGTGTTGTACTATAAATATCTTCCGTATTATCGATCGTATAGTATGGAGACTCTTGAGAATCGAATGAATCATTGTATAGAGCATCCTGTGGTAACGGTTGTTTAGGACCGCGTCTTCTAGGTGTGGTATGACTACGTTCACGCATTTTTTACTTAAAAAAATAATTAATAACTGAAAATATACAAAAAATTTTGCATATTTTATTTAAGAAATTTAAAAAAAAAAAACATTAACATTTAGCTTATTTGCAAATATATTTAAATAAAAGTTTTATCATTGGTATGACAAAAAGTTAATGTTAATTGTTAATTATGTACATAAATAAAATGTTTGTTTGTTATTTATTCTAATGCCTAATTTGTTTAAAATGTAATAACTTTAAATTTATACAAAAAGTTAAACCATTCTTAGAATTTACTTTGGTAATAATTATATTTTATTAAAAAAGATTTTTTATGCGTTAATTACTTCTATAAATTCTAACAGATTTCTGTTTAGTTTATGTTATGACATATTTACTGTTTGTCTTCTTTTTAATTTGCATTTGTATTTTAAATATATAATCAATTCCCATGGACCAGCAGCTGCAAATAGATCGAATCTTTTAGTAATAATTTATTTCTTAAGTGACTTTAATTAAATGCCAACAACTTGAGTTTTTAACCAAGGCTTAAATACAATAGTGGCCAGAAGTAATCATAATATCTTTAAAATAATATTACGCTTATATCTTACAATGTCAGATGTATGTATTAGGGTGGTTCAGTTCTTAACTCTAATCTTAATGTTTACTTTATAATAAAATTTATTTTTTACTATATAATTAGATCGGGGTCTGGTTATATTTTATCGAAACGATAGATTTATAGTTTTCATACAAAAATATTTTAAACCGTTAGAATATCTACCGTTTAAACGATAACTGGAGGTTGAGTTAACGAACCTAAATGTCGAGTTAAATACATTAAACTGAGTAAATATCCCCCTAATGAATTATATTTAAAATGTCAAATATGGAAGCTATAAAATTATACGTAAGTACATCGAAACAAGTGGTTGGACAACTTTAAACACTTTGTTTTACTATACATACACTCGGGAAAAAATTAAATAAATTGGACTTGGATTTAAGCGTAATGAGTAAAGAAGTATGATTTTAGATTACATTACATAGATCGTTTATGAGTTTTGAATAGAAAATCATATGATGTTTTAAATATTATGATATAAGTACCGGGAACTCGATAGAACTCTTAGATCCGTTAATAACGCTTCATAACGACTGACAACAAGATTGTTATATTCGTATTTATAACAGATAAGTATGTTTAGTAGGGCTTGGTTCAACTTGAGATTTATGAGATCTGATCAGAGAATTGGATGAAATTTGATTTGATCCATTAACATCGCTTCATAACGGCTGTTCAGATAAAACAAAAGAAGTGTTGTAATCGTATTTATAACAGATAAGTATGTATAGTAGGCCTTGTTTCAACTTGAGATTAATGTAGGGGTAGGATCTATTATGAAACGATTTTCTCACAGTTTTATGGAGATATTTAGAGTCACATGAAACTAGTTTTAGTTCAATTTCTCGATATTAGATATTGCCCATTTTCAATAGTAAACAAACTCTAGTAAGAGATAAATTTTATCCTAGTTGCTATCTCTACCCGTTTGGTAACCTATTCTAATAGACGGACATTGCTAGAGGTTTTCTGAATCCAATAAGGACCCTAAATGTAAATCAGACTTATATCTCCCTCATTTGTGTTACCTAGGACCCTAATGTGGACTCTAAATGTATATCAGACTTATATCTTCCTCATCTGTGTTACCTAGGATTTAGTTTTATTATATAGTCCGAAAGAAATTGAAAAAAGTCAAAGCGGAGAGACTAGAGTATAATACTTTTCTAAAGATTGAGCTGCTTTGAGTAGAAATCTGACCTAAACATTTGAAGGAACTAGGTTTAGATCAGATTTCTACTCAGATGTTCGTGATAACTTAGTTTCTCCATATTTGAGATATTATAACATCTCGAAAACACTTTTATTTAAATATTTTGTTATGTCATCTGAAAGTGCAATCCATTGACTTTAAAATAAAAGCTTAAACTCTGTTATATCTTCTTTCTTCTTAGAGATATCATAACCTAAAGTGAAAACCGGTTATGAGGCCAGTTTCGAATTTAGCACAGCTCAAAGCTCAATATGCTCTACTTCAGGCCCCTATATCTCCCTACTTCATTATCTGAGATTTCGATCTATTACACAAGCTGATAAAATTGGAAAAAACCGAAGTCCATCACATCATTTGTTCAAGATATCTTAGCGTAAAGTTTGAAAACCCTTATTTTTGATCATGTTTGAGTCATTATAACAGCACTAAGATATCTTAGTTTAAATTCTTTGTTATATCATCTGAAAGCCTAATCTGTTAACTTGAAAATAAAGATTTAAACCTCTATTATATTTTCTTCCTTCTTTTAGATATCTTAGCTTAAAGCGCAAACCTGATATGAAACCAGATACGGATTGAGAGCAGCTTTAGGAAAATGTGCTGACGATTATATATGTATTTAGATGCTGATTATATATTTATATAGGAAAGTTACTCCGTCTGGCATTGTGTTCTAACCTCAAAAGAAATGGAGCTAATGGAGCCACTACTAGATAGGCAGACTAGACTTTGTACCTTTAATATAATAATGAAATTTGTTTTGTGATCACTGAATTTGTACCAAGGCAATCATAGATCAGAAAAGGCCTTAGGATAATGTATAATCTTCCCAAAAGTTTTCACATAATCTTCAACGATTTTCAAAGTGCTCAGATTTTATTCATTCAATTCTATGAGTGTAAAAAAATCAATAAAAATAAACTATGTATTTATTTAAACAATAATTGAACGAAAAAAAAATAACAAAACTTCAATTGATGGCCAATATTAACGATGGCCGTCATCATTACTTTAATGATCACTACGATGATGATTACGATGTTGATGACGAGGCTGCCAATAACGATAATGTTGTCTCAATTTATTGATCATGAACATAAACTTTAATACTGGAAGCAACAAACAAGAGCTAGAGCTCAATTTATCACTGTGTAAAAATATGTGTATACCATGTTTAGAGAGGAGTTTCTTCGCTACATAAAATTGGCACAGTTTATCAGTGGCGCGGCTCCTGTTGTTGTTTCCTGTTTAAAGTGGTCAATGGAGTTTATAACTTAACGTTTCCGAAGCGTATGTTAGTTTTAATGTTTTTTTTTTATTTTCATCATATTTTTTTTGCCGGAAGATATTATTTTATTGCGTTCAGCTTGTTCATCAATGTGAGTAAAGAAAAACCAAAACAATATTTTTGGTTGGAAGAGAGTGTTGTTATTACAATTATGCAAAAAGTTGTCATGACCAAAGTAAAATTATTAATAGTTTTCTGCTTTTGTGTGATTTTTATCAAAAATATAGAGAGTAAATGTTGTCAGCAAATGTTGGACTGGACTGTCTGTGGTTATATACCAGTTATTGATCTTGAATTGAGTTACTCTTGAATACCTCGTTGATTTTTATGTTTTCTTGTGCTAAAAAATATTTATTATATTTTGATTACTTTATGGCGTTTATGGTGAGTTTTTCAATGAACTGGATTTTCTTATTGGATTTTATTTTATGTAAGAGAATGTGGTTCCATTAAACTTGAACTTAACTGATGAGCTGGATTTGTACGTCAATAAAATACAATTACATGTAAGTTATGTAATTTTGTGGAAAAGTTTACGCAAAATACATGTATTATGGGAAAAATCCTTAAATGTTTAGTTTTCTTATTTACACTTAGAGAAAATGCGGGAGCTCTGGTCGATTATGGAACAATCAGGAAAGATTTACTCAAATGAATTCTATTGATATGGAAACTACATAGACTACACTATGGACTAGAATATAAACTAGACTATAGACTAGACTATAAGACTAGACTTTAGACTGACTATAGAATATATAGACTAGGACTATAGACTAGACTATGACTAGACTATACACTAACTATAGACTAGACTATAGACTAGACTATAGACTATAAGACTTAAGACTAGACATGACTAGACTATAGACTAGACTATAACAGACTATATAATAGACTATAGACTCGAATAGACTATATACTAGATAGACTATAACTAGACTATATACTAACTATAGACTAGATACAGACTAGACTATAGACTAGACTATGACTAGACTATAGACTAGACTCTAGACTTAACTATAGACTAGACTATAGACTAGACTCTAGCCTAGCCTATGACTAGACATAGACAAGACTATAGACTAGACTATAGACTAGACTATAGACTAAGACTATAGCTAGATATAGACTAGACTATGACTAGACTTAACTTAGACTTAGACTCGACTATAGACTAGACTATAGACTAGACTATAAGAACTAGACTATAGACTAGACTATGACCTAGACTATAAGACTAGACTTAGACTAGACTATAGACTAGACTATAGACTAGACTATAGACTAGACTATAGACTAGACTATAGACTAGACTATAGACGACTATAGACTAGACTATAGACTAGACTATAGACTAGACTATAGACTAGACTATAGACTAGACTATAGACTAGACTATAGACTAGACTATAGACTAGACTATAGACTAGACTATAGACTAGACTATAGACTAGACTATAGACTAGACTATAGACTAGACTATAGACTAGACTATAGACTAGACTATAGACTAGACTATAGACTAGATATAGACTAGACTATAGACTAGACTATAGACTAGACTATAGACTAGACTATAGACTAGACTATAGACTAGACTATAGACTAGACTATAGACTAGACTATAGACTAGACTATAGACTAGACTATAGACTAGACTATAGACTAGACTATAGACTAGACTATAGACTAGACTATAGACTAGACTATAGACTAGACTATAGACTAGACTATAGACTAGACTATAGACTAGACTATAGACTAGACTATAGACTAGACTATAGACTAGACTATAGACTAGACTATAGACTAAGACTATAGACTAGACTATAGACTAGACTATAGACTAGACTATAGACTAGACTATAGACTAGACTATAGACTAGACTATAGACTAGACTATAGGACTAGACCTATAGGACCTAGACTATAGACTAGACTATAGACGAGACTATAGGACTAGACTATAGACTAGACTTATAGACTAGACTATGACTATGACTACTTAGACTAGACCTATAGACTAGACTATAGACTAGACTTATAGACTAGATTATAGACTAGACATAGACTAGACTATAGACTAGGACTATAGGACTAGACTATAGACTAGACTATGACTAAGGACTATAGACTGACTATATACTAGACCTATAGGACTAGACTAGTAGACTAGACTATAGACTAGGACTATAGAAGCTAGGACTAATAGCTAGGACTATAGACTAGACTATAGACTAGACTATAGCCTAGTACTATAGACTAGACTATAGACTAGACTATAGACATAGACGATAGACTAGACCTATAGACTAGACTATAGACTAGACTATAGACTAGACTATAGACTAGACTGTAGACTAGACTATAGACTAGACTATAGACTAGACTATAGACTAGACTATAGACTAGACTATAGACTAGACTATAGACTAGACTATAGACTAGACTATAGACTAGACTATAGACTAGACTATAGACTAGACTATAGACTAGACTATAGACTAGACTATAGATAGACTATAGACTAGACTATAGACTAGACCATAGACTAGACTATAGACTAGACTATAGACTAGACTATAGACTAGACTATAGACTAGACTATAGACTAGACTATAGACTAGACTATAGACTAGACTATAGACTAGACTATAGACTAGACTATAGACTAGACTATAGACTATAGACTAGACTATAGACTAGACTATAGACTAGACTATAGACTAGATTATAGACTAGATTATAGACTAGACTATAGACTAGACTATAGACTAGACTATAGACTAGACTATAGACTAGACTATAGACTAGACTATAGACTAGACTATAGACTAGACTATAGACTAGACTATAGACTAGACTATAGACTAGACTATAGACTAGACTATAGACTAGACTATAGACTAGACTATAGACTAGACTATAGACTAGACTATAGACTAGACTATAGACTAGACTATAGACTAGACTATAGACTAGACTATAGACTAGACTATAGGCTAGTCTATAGATTAGACTATACACTAGACGTATGTAGTTCCATAGAATTACCCAATCAGTATTGCTGAAGGATAACTTTGGTTTATAACTATTTAAGAATAAAGCCAATTTTACTAATTTTAAATATCAAGCTGAATATGAGCAAATAGACGGACATAGTTAAATCTTCTCGAAATATCCGAAAGATCCCGAATATACCTATGTATGTATTTCTATTCATATAATGTATGTATAAAATATGTTCACTTTTAAAAGTGAACATATAAATAAAGTTTCTCCCACTAAAAACTACAACAAATATTAATTAATTGATTAAAAATAAACTTTTCTTATACAAAATCCTTGATTTAGTTCCAACTACTAACATAAGTTTACATTAATTAGTTTAATAGTTCTGTAATAATAATGAAATGATACAATAATTATAAAGCATTTAATGTTGCAAAAACTAAATTTATAATTAATTTAAATAACGGAAACGGATACAAAACTAACTAACTAAAGAAAACAATAATGCATTCATTCAGATTGTCTATAGTCTAGTCTATAGTCTAGTCTATAGTCTAGTCTATAGTCTAGTCTATAGTCTAGTCTATAATCTAGTCTATAATCTAGTCTATAGTCTAGTCTATAGTCTAGTCTATAGTCTAGTCTATATCTATAGTCTAGTCTATAGTCTAGTCTATAGTCTAGTCTATAGTCTAGTCTATAGTCTAGTCTATAGTCTAGTCTAGTAGCTATAGTCTAGTCTATAGTCTAGTCTATAGTCTAGTCTATAGTCTAGTCTATAGTCTAGTCTATAGTCTAGTCTATAGTCTAGTCCTATAGTCTAGTCTATAGTCTAGTCTATAGTCTAGTCTATAGTCTAGTCTATAGTCTAGTCTATAGTCTAGTCTATAGTCTAGTCTATAGTCTAGTCTATAGTCTAGTCTATAGTCTAGTCTAGTAGTCTCTAGTCTAGTCTATAGTCTAGTTCTATAGTCTATAGTCTAGTCTATAGTCTAGTCTATAGTCTAGTCTATAGTCTAGTCTATAAGTCTAGTCTATAGTCTAGTCTATAGTCTAGTTATAGTCTATAGTCTATAGTCTAGTCTATAGTCTCTAGTATATAGTTACTGTCTATAGTCCTATAGTTCTATAGTCTAGTCTATAGTCTAGTCTATAGTCTAGTCTATAGTCTAGTCTATAGTCTAGTCTATAGTCTAGTCTATAGTCTAGTCTATAGTCTAGTCTATAGTCTAGTCTATAGTCTAGTCTATAGTCTAGTCTATAGTCTAGTCTATAGTCTAGTCTATAGTCTAGTCTATAGTCTAGTCTAGTCTAGTCTATAGTCGTCTATAGTCTAGTCTATAGTCTAGTCTATAGTCTAGTCTATAGTCTATAGTCTAGTCTATAGTCTAGTCTATAGTCTAGTCTATAGTCTAGTCTATAGTCTAGTCTATAGTCTAGTCTATAGTCTAGTCTATAGTCTAGTCTATAGTCTAGTCTATAGTCTAGTCTATAGTCTAGTCTATAGTCTAGTCTATAGTCTAGTCTATAGTCTAGTCTATAGTCTAGTCTATAGTCTAGTCTATAGTCTAGCTATAGTCTAGTCTATAGTCTAGTCTATAGTCTAGTCTATAGTCTAGTCTATAGTCTAGTCTATAGTCTAGTCTATAGTCTAGTCTATAGTCTAGTCTATAGTCTAGTCTATAGTCTAGTCTATAGTCTAGTCTATAGTCTAGTCTATAGTCTAGTCTATAGTCTAGTCTATAGTCTAGTCTATAGTCTAGTCTATAGTCTAGTCTATAGTCTAGTCTATAGTCTAGTCTATAGTCTAGTCTATAGTCTAGTCTATAGTCTAGTCTATAGTCTAGTCTATAGTCTAGTCTATAGTCTAGTCTATAGTCTAGTCTATAGTCTAGTCTATAGTCTAGTCTATAGTCTAGTCTATAGTCTAGTCTATAGTCTAGTCTATAGTCTAGTCTATAGTCTAGTCTATAGTCTAGTCTATAGTCTAGTCTATAGTCTAGTCTATAGTCTAGTCTATAGTCTAGTCTATAGTCTAGTCTATAGTCTAGTCTGTAGTCTAGTCTATAGTCTAGTCTATAGTCTAGTTTATAGTCTATCTAGTCTATAGTCTAGTCTATAGTCTAGTCTATAGTCTAGTCTATAGTCTAGTCTATAGTCTAGTCTATAGTCTAGTCTATAGTCTAGTCTATAGTCTAGTCTATAGTCTAGTCTATAGTCTAGTCTATAGTCTAGTCTATAGTCTAGTCTATAGTCTAGTCTAGTCTAGTCTATAGTCTAGTCTAAAGTCTAGTCTATAGTCTAGTCTATAGTCTAGTTTATATTCTAGTCCATAGTGTAGTCTATGTAGTTTCCATATCAATAGAATTCATTTGAGTAAATCTTGAGTATTTCTATTCATATATATGTATGTATAAAATATGTTCACTTTTAAAAGTGAACATATAAATAAAGTTTCTCCCACTAAAAACTACAACAAATATTAATTAATTGATTAAAAATAAACTTTTCTTATAACAAAATCCTTGATTTAGTTCCAACTACTAACATAAGTTTACATTAATTAGTTTAATAGTTCTGTAATAATAATGAAATGATACAATAATTATAAAGCATTTAATGTTGCAAAAACTAAATTTATAAATTAATTTAAAATAACGGAAACGGATACAAAACTAACTAACTAAAGAAAACAATAATGCATTCATTCAGATTGTACGAGTTCAAAATACTAATAATCTAAACATTTGTTTTCATCATGATTTCATTCAAAATATTTCAAGTTCAATATCTTAGTTTCTTGCGTTGTTTTTACAAATTTAAATTTCTATACAAAATACTGCTCGGTATTAATAAAGTTTTATTTATAATTTGTATTTTCCATTCGAAGTGTTGAATTTAGAAGAAGAAGTGTTAAAAGCATTTAATTGTTATTTAAATTTATGGTTATTAAGGAAATAATTAATAACAATTTTAAAAGCATTTAGGATTTAGATAAAGAAGATGAAGAAGAAGTTGTGTATCTTACTATTAAATGAAATTCATAACAATGATACCAATAGAACAAGTTGTTGTTGTACTTTAAATAATTAAATTAATTTTCTTCTTGAGCAGTGATGCTTGACTAAACGTATGTACATAGTACATGTATGCTGAGATACAGGCATGGAAATTTAAAATTTTGAAATAGTAATAGCTTATAAAAAAGACAGTACTTTTATATGATGAAAAATACTAAAATAAGAGACTAGACCATAGACTAGACTATAGACTAGACTATAGACTAGACTATAGACTAGACTATAGACTAGACTATAGACTAGACTATAGACTAGACTATAGACTAGACTATAGACTAGACTATAGACTAGATTATAGACTAGACTATAGACTAGACTATAGACTAGACTATAGACTAGACTATAGACTAGACTATAGACTAGACTATAGACTAGACTATAGACTAGACTATAGACTAGACTATAGACTAGACTATAGACTAGGACTATAGACTAGACTATAGACTAGACTATAGACTAGACTATAGACTAGACTATAGAGTAGACTAGACTATAGACTAGACTATAGACTAGACTAGACTATAGACTAGACTATAGACTAGACTATAGACTAGACTATAGTACTAGACTATAGACTAGACTATAGACTAGACTATAGACTAGCTATAGACGATAGACTAGACTATAGACTAGACTATAGACTAGACTATAGACTAGACTATAGACTAGACTATAGACGACTATAGACTAGACTATAGACTAGACTATAGACTAGACTATAGACTAGATCTAGACTAGAACGATAGACTAGACTATAGACTAGACTATAGACTAGACTATAGAGACTAGACTATAAGACTAGACTATAGACTAGACTATAGACTAGGACCTATAGACTAGACTATAGACCTAGACTATAGACTAGACTATAGACTAGACTATAGGACTAGACTATAGACTAGACTATAGACTAGACTATAGACTAAGACTATAGACTAGACTAATAGACTAGACTATAGACTAGACTATAGAGACTAGACTATAGACTAGACTATAGACTAGACTATAGACTAGACTATAGACTAGACTATATACCAGACTAGACTACTATAAGACTAGACTATAGACTAGGACTATTAGACTAGACTCTAGACTAGACTATAGACTTAGACTATAGACTAGACTATAGACTAGACTATAGACTAGACTATAGACTAGACTATAGACTAGACTATAGACTAGACTATAGACTAGACTATAGACTAGACTATAGACTAGACTATAGACTAGACTATAGACTAGACTATAGACTAGACTATAGACTAGACTATAGACTAGACTATAGACTAGACTATAGACTAGACATAGACTAGACTATAGACTAGACTATAGACTAGACTATAGACTAGACTATAGACTAGACTATAGACTAGACTATAGACTAGACTATAGACTAGACTATAGACTAGACTATAGACTAGACTACTAGACTATAGACTAGACTTACTGACTATAGACTAGACTATATACTAGACTATAGACTAGACTATAGACTAGACTATAGACTAGACTATAGACTAGACTATAGACTAGACTATAGACTAGACCTATAGACTAGACTATAGACTAGACTATAGACTAGACTATAGACTAGACTAGACTATAGACTAGACTATAGACTAGACTATAGACTAGACTATAGACTAGACTATAGACTAGACTATAGACTAGACTATAGACTAGACTATAGACTAGACTATAGACTAGACTATAGACTAGACTATAGACTAAACTATGGACTAGACTATGGACTAGACTATAAACTATAGACTAGACTATAGACTAGACTATGGACTAGACTATGGAGTAGACCATAGACTATAGACTAGAATATAGACTAGACTATAGCCTAGACTATAGACTATACTATAGACTAGACTATAGACTAGACAATAGACTACACTACAGACTAGACTATAGACTAGACTATAGACTAGACTATAGACTTGACTATAGACTAGATTATAGACTAGACTATAGACTAGACTATAGACTTGACTATAGACTAGACTATAGATTATATTGCAGATTAGACCATAAACTAGACCATAGGCTAGACTATAAACTAGACTATAGACTAGACTATGGACTAGACTGCAGACTAAAGTATAAACTAGACTACAGACTAGACTATAAATTTGACTATAGACCATACTATAGACTAGACCATAGACTAGACTACAGACTAGATTATAGACTATACTATAGACTATACCATAGACTAGACTATAGACTAGACTACAGACTAGACTATAGGCTAGACTATAGACTAGACTATAGATTAGACTATAGACTTGACTATAGACTAGACTATAGATTAGACTATAGACTAGACTATAGACTAGACTATAGACCAGACTATAATCCAGACTATAGAGTAGACTATAAACTAGACTATTGACAAGACTGTAGACTAGACTATAGACAAAACTATAGACTAGAATTTAGACTGGGCAATAGACTAGACTATAGGCAAAATTATAGATTGGACTATGGACTAGACTATAGACTTGTGTATAGGTTAGAATAGAATTTTTCCGCAAAATTCAATAAGTTAGAATACTATATTATGGGTCATGGTAATGTACAAAAGTACTGATTTTCCCATACCTGATGAGAATATTCATACATATGAAATTTGTGTGAATTGCCAAGTTTGGTTAATAGACATAAGTAGGGAGTAACAAAGTAAAACTTTTACTAACCAGCGAAAAGTAATTATTTTCTCAAATTGTCGTCTTTTTTTACAAAACTAAAAAGGTGGAAATATTAAAAAAATGTCTTGCATGCTAAAATGTAATAATGAATCAATTTATATCTTGCTTAATTAGGAGTAAACATGAATTTTATTATGATCAAATTCCGGTTCATTGTATGCAAATTTAACTAATTACAAAATAAAATTCCAACTTTTAATAATTAAAATCAGTATTAGGCAAATGAGAACAATGAACTTTTAAAAATGTTTTCTTTTCTCGAAAATATTTCCATTGCTTTTTTAATAAAGAAAATACAATAATTAAATGTTTAATGAACAATAACCAAAACAATCTATTAAATATTATGAATATGACTAGATACACTAACGACTAGTCCAAAACATAATTTTTGTGTTTCTCCTGGCTGTTGCAAGTTCATTAATCTACAAATATGAATTCAAATTACAAATTGTAATACGAAATTATGATTATGATGAAGTGCTGCACTGAAAATATTACCAGTTTGAGTAAATGCATCATTAAATTCTCATGTTGCAGATGAATGAGCAAAAAAAGTTATAATAAAGAAAAGAAATATTAACAAACATCTTCCTCAAACTAAATCAAATTTCACAAAATTGTTACAAAGAAAATATTTTAAATTTAAACTAAATAAAACTTTTATTTAAAAGAAAGATGAAAACTAATGTAAAAATATCAACTTCAACGACATTTAATGTTGGAAAATGAACAGAAAAACTATTTTAATTTTATAAAGAAATTACCATGAATATCCGTATACAATTTTTGTATTACAAAAGATCAATACTGTCACAACATCAAAATAATAATGCCTACTGGCTTATATAGTAGTCAAGAGACATGTCCATAAACTAGTCTATGGACTATTCAATAGACTTCTTAGACCATATGCGAATCAGCTGACTAGTCAATAGATTAGTCCACTATAAAGTAGACTAGACTATAGTATACATAGACTAGACTATACTATAAACTATAGACTAGACTATAGACTAGACTATAGACTAGACTATAGACTAGACTATAGACTAGACTATAGACTAGACTATAGACTAGACTATAGACTAGACTATAGACTAGACTATAGACTAGACTATAGACTAGACTATAGACCAGACTATAGACTAGACTATAGACTAGACTATAGACTAGACTATAGACTAGACTATAGACTAGACTATAGACTAGACTATAGACTAGACTATAGACTAGACTATAGACTAGACTATAGACTAGACTATAGACTAGACTATAGACTAGACTATAGACTAGACTATAGACTAGACTATAGACTAGACTATAGACTAGACTATAGACTAGACTATAGACTAGACTATAGACTAGACTATAGACTAGACTATAGACTAGACTATAGACTAGACTATAGACTAGACTATAGACTACTATAGACTAGACTAGACTAGACTATAGACTAGACTATAGACTAGACTATAGACTAGACTATAGACTAGACTATAGACTAGACTATAGACTAGACTATACTAGACTATAGACTAGACTATAGACTAGACTATAGACTAGACTATAGACTAGGCTATAGACTAGACTATAGACTAGACGATAGACTAGACTATAGACTAGACTATAGACTAGACTATAGACTAGACTATAGACTAGACTATAGACTAGACTATAGACTAGACTATAGACTAGACTATAGACTAGACTATAGACTAGACTATAGACAGACTAGACTAGACTATAGACTAGACTATAGACTAGACTATAGACTAGACTATAGACTAGACTATAGACTAGACTATAGACTAGACTATAGACTAGACTATAGACTAGACTATAGACTAGACTATAGACTAGACTATAGACTAGACTATAGACTAGACTATAGACTAGACTATAGACTAGACTATAGACTACTAGACTAACGATAGACTAGACTATAGACTAGACTATAGACTAGACTATAGACTAGACTATAGACTAGACTATAGACTAGACTATAGACTAGACTATAGACTAGACTCTATTTTATATTATAAACAAATATATTGACTACCGTGTAGACTACTTATTAAAAGTTGAAAAGTTAGAAAAAGTACCGAAGATATCGCGGGGGTACCGCGGTATTTTTCGATATCGAAAAGTACTGAATAAACCTCTAAAGTACTGAATTTTACATGCCTGAAGTGAACCTAAAGAAAAAGAGAAAAACCTGAGGATACTCTCTTCGTAATTACGTTAAAGTAAATCTAGAAGAGATCATATATAGTACTTATAATCTTTTAGATCTGAACAAAATCAATTTGGAATTGTGTTTAGATTTTCAAAATAGCTGAGAAGCTCTTTATTGTTGACCGTTTCCGATGAGCTACTCTATAACATTTATACCAATCGTTTAAATATTATACATTTATTTTCCACTGCGTAATGACTATTGGGAAACGATTGGTTTGGGATGGGTAGTTGCATTTATGTGTATGAGGTCCCTAGGTATTGAAAAAAATTTATTGAAGTTCGAAAAGCTCAAATTTAAACGTTTCATAAGTATTAGGGAGTGTAAAACGAGTAATTGTAAAAAAAACGAAAAGTATTTTTACCCGATTTATTTCAGTTGTTACCATGTATACATATTTAGATCTCCAGATACATACATAATATGTAAGTCAAAAACAAAATCTTACATTTATTTTAATAAATGTGAAAAATAATAATAATTGCAGACATCTGAACATATACATATGTACTTTTTTGTTTGTTTTATTTATATTTTGGATGCATTGTTCATAAATTTTTCATCGCTAAAATTGTTGCTGTTGTTGTGGTTTCTTTCGATGTTGTTGTTATTTTTGGATTCACGTGTGAAAATGTAATAAAAACTCATAAATTGTTCCCTGTTTTCTTACATCTTTTTTGATTTTTTTTCCGAAAAAAAAAATGAAAAACATACATTTTACAACATAAAGTTTCACTTTTTTCTCAAGCTACCGACAAGACCTTCATATCGGTGGTGAATCGTTGGTGTAACGTATGCTGTTTGCTAGTTGTTGCTGCTGTTGCTAATTTTCGATGTTGCATTTAAGTAATTTTCATGTTTTTTGCATGTTCTTGAAATCCATTCATTTATAATTTCATAAAACTTCAAGTCCATAAATGGAATGGTTGTTGAAACAAAAATTTCTTTTCATTCAAAAAGTAATGAAAAAAATCTTCTTTTTAACAATTTAATCATATCTATTTCACTTGTTCGCTTTTTTCTTGAGTTTTTCACGCTTTGTTAATCTTTAGCTAAATGTTTTTAATTTTATGAATTAAAAATCTACTTGAAGTGCAATTACAAGTACTATTTGTTAGTCTAAAAAGTTTTTAATTTTTTTATGATTTATTTAACAAATTTAAAATCATGTCGTTTTAAACTGAAATAAATGTCCATTTATTGTAAAGTTTTGGCCTTTTGTTTTTTAAGTTATCGTGTGAACTTTTGTTAATTTTTTTGGTAGTTTTCAACCAAAAAGAATTAAGTTCGTTACACTTTGATATAAATGGCGATCAATTGTTAAACTTATTCCATTAAACAAGTACAGTTGGTTGTGATCGACTTTATAATAACCTACTATAGCTTAAAATGGTTTTCGGATTGTCTTATACATGGGCTCAACTAACTAACTAACTAACTACTAACTAACTAACTAACTAACTAACTAACTAACTAACTAACTAACTAACTACTAACTAACTAACTAACTAACAACTAACTAACTAACTAACTAACTAACTAACTACTAACTAACTAACTAACTAACTAACTAACTACTAACTAACTAACTAACTAACTAACTAACTAACTAACAACTAACTAACTAACTAACTAACTAACTAACTAACGAACTAACTAACTAACTAACTACTAACTAACTAACTAACTAACTAACTAACTAACTACTAACTAACTAACTAACTAACTAACTAACTAACTAACTAACTAACTAACTAACTAACTAACTAACTAACTAACGAACTAACTAACTAACTAACTAACTAACTAACTAACTAACTAACTAACTAACTAACTAACTACTAACTAACTAACTAACGACTACTAACTAACTAACTAACTACTAACTAACTAACTAACTAACTAACTAACTAACTAACTAACTAACTAACTAACTAACTAACTAACTAACTAACTAACTAACTAACTAACTAACTAACTAACTAACTAACTAACTAACTAACTAACTAACTAACTAACTAACTAACTAACTAACTAACTAACTAACTAACTAACTAACTAACTAACTAACTAACTAACTAACTAACTAACTACTAACTACTAACTAACTAACTAACTAACTAACTAACTAACTAACGAACTAACTAACTAACTAACTAACTAACTAACTACTAACTAACTAACTAACTAACTAACTAACTAACTAACTAACTAACTAACTAACTAACTAACTAACTAACTACTAACTAACTAACTAACTAACTAACTAACTAACTAACTAACTAACTAACTAACTAATACTAACTAACTAACTAACTAACTAACTAACTAACTAACTAACTAACTACTAACTAACTAACTAACTAACTAACTAACTAACTAACTAACTAACTAACTAACTAACTAACTAACTAACTAACTAACTAACTAACTAACTAACTAACTAACTAACTAACTAACTAACTACTACTAACTAAACTAACTAACTAACTAACTAACTAACTAACTAACTAACTACTACTAACTAACTAACTAACTAACTAACTAACTAACTACTAACTAACTAACTAACTAACTAACTAACCTAACTAACTAACTAACTAACTAACTAACTAACTAACTAACTAACTAACGAACTACTAACTACTAACTAACTAACTACCTAACTAACTAACTAACTAACTAACTAACTAACTAACTACTAACTAACTAACTAACTAACTAACTAACTAACTAACTAACTAACTAACTAACCTAACTAACTAACTAACTAACTAACTAACTACTAACCTAACTAACTAACTACTAACTAACTAACTAACTAACTAACTAACTACTAACTAACTAACTAACTAACTACTAACTAACTAACTAACTAACTAACTAACTAACTAACTAACTAACTAACTAACTAACTACTAACTAACTAACTAACTAACTAACTAACTAACTAACTAACTACTAACTAACTAACTAACTAACTAACTAACTACTAACTAACTAACTAACTAACTAACTACTAACTAACTAACTAACTAACTAACTAACTAACTAACTAACTAACTAACTAACTAACAACTAACTAACTAACTAACTAACTAACTAACTAACTAACTACTACTAACTAACTAACTACTAACTACTAACTAACTACTAACTAACTAACTAACTAACTAACTAACTAACTAACTAACTAACTAACTAACTAACTAACTACTAACTAACTAACTAACTAACTACTAACTAACTAACTAACTAACTAACTAACTAACTAACTAACTAACTAACTAACTACTAACTAACTAACTAACTAACTAACTAACTAACTACTAACTACTAACTAACTAACACTAACTAACTAACTAACTAACTAACTAACTAACTAACTAACTAACTACTAACTAACTACTACTAACTAACTACTAACTAACTAACTACTAACTAACTAACTACTAACTAACTACTAACTACCTAACTAACTAACTAACTACTACTACTAACTAACTAACTAACTAACTAACTAACTAACTAACTAACTACTAACTAACTAACTAACTAACTACTACTAACTACTACTAACTAACTAACTAACTAACTAACTAACTAACTAACTACTAACTACTAACTAACTAACTAACTAACTACTAACTAACTAACTAACTACTAACTACTAACTAACTACTAACTAACTACTAACTAACTAACTAACTACTTAACTAACTAACTAACTACTAACTAACTAACTAACTAACTAACTACACTAACTACTAACTACTACTAACTAATACTAACTAACTAACTAACTAACTAACTAACTACTAACTAACTAACTAACTAACTAACTACTAACTAACTAACTACTAACTAACTAACTAACTAACTAACTACTAACTAATAGTCTAATCTATAGTCTAGTCTATAGTCTAGTCTATAGTCTAGTCTATAGTCTAGTCTATAGTCTAGTCTATAGTCTAGTCTATAGTCTAGTCTATAGTCTAGTCTATAGTCTAGTCTATAGTCTAGTCTATAGTCTAGTCTATAGTCTAGTCTATAGTCTAGTCTATGGTCTAGTCTATGGTCTAGTCTATAGTCTAGTCTATAGTCTAGTCTATAGTCTAGTCTATAGTCTAGTCTATAGTCTAGTCTATAGTCTAGTCTATAGTCTAGTCTATAGTCTAGTCTATAGTCTAGTCTATAGTCTAGTCTATAGTCTAGTCTATAGTCTAGTCTATAGTCTAGTCTATAGTCTAGTCTATAGTCTAGTCTATAGTCTAGTCTATAGTCTAGTCTATAGTCTAGTCTATAGTCTAGTCTATAGTCTAGTCTATAGTCTAGTCTATAGTCTAGTCTATAGTCTAGTCTATAGTCTAGTCTATAGTCTAGTCATAGTCTAGTCTATAGTCTAGTCTAGTCTAGTCTTCTATAGTCTAGTCTATAGTCTAGTCTATAGTCTAGTCTATAGTAGTCTATAGTCTAGTCTATAGTCTAGTCTATAGTCTAGTCTATAGTCTAGTCTATAGTCTAGTCTATAGTCTAGTCTATAGTCCAGTCTATAGTCTAGTCTATAGTCTAGTCTAGTCTATAGTCTAGTCTATAGTCTAGTCTATAGTCTAGTCTAGTCTATAGTCTAGTCTATAGTCTAGTCTATAGTCTAGTCTATAGTCTAGTCTATAGTCTAGTCTATAGTCTAGTCTATAGTCTAGTCTATAGTCTAGTCTATAGTCTAGTCTATAGTCTAGTCTATAGTCTAGTCTATAGTCTAGTCTATAGTCTAGTCTATAGTCTAGTCTATAGTCTAGTCTATAGTCTAGTCTATAGTCTAGTCTATAGTCTAGTATAGTCTAGTCTATAGTCTAGTCTATAGTCTAGTCTATAGTCTAGTCTATAGTCTAGTCTATAGTCTAGTCTATAGTCTAGTCTATAGTCTAGTCTATAGTCTAGTCTATAGTCTAGTCTATAGTCTAGTCTATAGTCTAGTCTAGTCTATCTATAGTCTAGTCTATAGTCTAGTCTATAGTCTAGTCTATAGTCTAGTCTATAGTCTAGTCTATAGTCTAGTCTATAGTCTAGTCTATAGTCTAGTCTATAGTCTAGTCTATAGTCTAGTCTATAGTCTAGTCTAGTCTAGTCTATAATCTAGTCTATAGTCTAGTCTATAGTCTAGTCTATAGTCTAGTCTATAGTCTAGTCTATAGTCTAGTCTATAGTCTAGTCTATAGTCTAGTCTATAGTCTAGTCTATAGTCTAGTCTATAGTCTAGTCTATAGTCTAGTCTATAGTCTAGTCTATAGTCTAGTCTATAGTCTAGTCTATAGTCTAGTCTATAGTCTAGTCTATAGTCTAGTCTATAGTCTAGTCTATAGGCTAGTCTATAGTCTAGTCTATAGTCTAGTCTATAGTCTAGTCTATAGTCTAGTCTATAGTCTAGTCTATAGTCTAGTCTATAGTCTAGTCTATAGTCTAGCCAATAGTCTAGATTATAGTCTAGTCTACAGTCTAGTCTATAATCTATCCTATAGTCTAGTCTATAATCCATAGTGTAGTCTATAGTGTAGTTTATAGTTTAGTCTATAGTGAGTATATAGTCGAGTCTATAGTCTAGTTTATAGTCTAATCTATAGTCCAGTCTAGTCTATATAGCCTACAGTCTAGTCTATAGTCTAGTTTATAGTCTAGTCTATAGTCCAGTCTAGTCTATATAGCCTACAGTCTAGTCTATAGTCTAGTCAAGTCTAGTCAAGTCATGTCTAGTCATGTCTAGTCAAGTATAGTCAAGTCTAGTCAAGTCAAGTCTAGTCAAGTCTAGTCAAGTCTAGTCTAGTCTAGTCTAGTCTAGTCTAGTCTAGTCTAGTCTAGTCTAGTCTAGTCTAGTCTAGTCTAGTCTAGTCTAGTCTAGTCTAGTCTAGTCAAGTCTAGTCTAGTCTAGTCTAGTCTAGTCAAGTCTAGTCAAGTCTAGTCAAGTCTAGTCAAGTCTAGTCAAGTCTAGTCAAGTCAAGTCTAGTCAAGTCTAGTCAAGTCTAGTCAAGTCAAGTCAAGTCCAGTCAAGTCAAGTCAAGTCAAGTCAAGTCAAGTCAAGTCAAGTCAAGTCAAGTCTAGTCAAGTCTAGTCAAGTCTAGTCTAGTCAAGTCTAGTCAAGTCTAGTCTAGTCTAGACTAGTCTAAACTAGTCTAGTCTAGTCTAGTTTAGTCTAGTCTATAGTCTAGTCAACAGTCCTGTCTACACATTCTACTCTGGTGAAGTATTATTTAGTACTATTATTATTTAGTACTATTTCCAAATTCAAATTTTCCATTCCTGTTTACATCTCTTTAACAACAAAAAATTGATAAATCCTAAAAATTAAAAATTATAACTTCATTTTGTTCTAACACAAAAATTTAACATATAAGCAAAAAGATGCTGATTAAAATATTAATTATATTCTAATAAACTTATGCAAACATCATACAATAAATTTATTTAAAATTTTTTTTCCAATAACTCACATACAATTTCTAACAGTTGCTTAATCAAAAAATATTCAAATTATAATTAATTTCATTTCATTCATTAGACAACTACTTAAAAGGTGCGTTAAAATAACATTATGAAAAAAGCCAACAACAACAACAAAGAAGTGTAATAATTTCGTAAAAGTGCCAAAATGGAATATATTAAAAAATTTAATTTTTTGTTAACTACTTACTTTTATTTTCAGCTTAATAACAAATGATTCAGGCCAGACTCAAGCCCTCAACACAGAAAACAATTTTTTTATAAATCATAAATTCAAATAGTTTTATAAGCAAAAAAATTAAAAAAATATTACGAAAATAAATAAAAACAAATCAAAGAAAATACCATAAAAAACCCCAAAACTAAGTTTGGGACTGGACTGACTATGCCGATATAAAAAAATAAAAGAGATAGATAAAGAGAGGGGCGATAAACCGCACGTACTGCTTGCTGCTGAGCCAACAAACACTTAATGAAAATGAAAGGTGGCGTAGGGGGAATTAAATTGTTTAAATAAATATGAATAAAATAGTATTTGTTATAAAAATTAGTAAATTATTTATGAATGTTGTGGTTAACTTTTATTAAGCGCTTGAGAATTTATTGAAATCATAAGAAAAAAGTTGCAAAATTTAAAATATATTTATGTATACATAACAAATTTTTTACAGTTTTCTAATAATTCCCAATGCATACATAGATATTCCTTTTATAAATTGTACTATATAGTTTTCCGGTCCCATATAGTATATATATTTTGGATCCGATATCGATTAAGCTATGTCAGTATGTATGTCTGTCTGACGTTTGTGTGTTTATTGGATTCAATTTCTGAAGACCCCAGATATCTTCTGGATCCAAATCTTTAATAATACCTGCAGACATGCTTTCAAAATCGATCCATAAATAATTGAGATATGTATGAGCAAATATCCGAGACAAGCCATGAAAATTTCATCAAAACATTAACATTTTTACACATATTGGATTGAACTTGATCAGAACCTATATTTTCTGATCAAATAAATTCTAAAACAAGAACTCAGAGTTTTAATTTCACATTCCTTGAAAATCTATAAACGTGATGATGCCGTTGAATTTTTTAAATCAGCGCAGAACTGTTGCCGTGATTATACTTTAGCAGTTCTAAGTTTCCCTCCCGAAGGTGATGTTCCTTTCTGGTTCATTGAAAAGTTTTCTATATGCTTTTGGTATCTGTATTAGCCTAAAATAATCTATAGTCTAGTCTATAGTTTATAGTCTATAGTCTAGTCTAGTATAGTTATAGTCTATAGTATAGTTTATAGTCTAGTCTATAGTCTAGTCTATAGTCTAGTCTATAGTCTAGTCTATAGTCTAGTCTATAGTCTAGTCTATAGTCTAGTCTATAGTCTAGTCTATAGTCTAGTCTATAGTCTAGTCTATAGTCTAGTCTATAGTCTAGTCTATAGTCTAGTCTATAGTCTAGTCTATAGTCTAGTCTTGTCTAGTCTATAGTCTAGTCTATAGTCTAGTCTATAGTCTAGTCTATAGTCTGTCTATAGTCTAGTCTATAGTCTAGTCTATAGTCTAGTCTATAGTCTAGTCTATAGTCTAGTCTATAGTCTAGTCTATAGTCTAGTCTATAGTCTAGTCTATAGTCTAGTCTATAGTCTAGTCTATAGTCTAGTCTATAGTCTAGTCTATAGTCTAGTATATAGTCTAGTCTATAGTCTAGTCTATAGTCTAGTCTATAGTCTAGTCTATAGTCTAGTCTATAGTCTAGTCTATAGTCTAGTCTATAGTCTAGTCTATAGTCTAGTCTATAGTCTAGTCTAGTCTAGTCTAGTAGTCTATAGTCTAGTCTATAGTCTAGTCTATAGTCTAGTCTATAGTCTAGTCTATAGTCTAGTCTATAGTCTAGTCTATAGTCTAGTCTATAGTCTAGTGTATAGTCTAGTCTATAGTCTAGTCTATAGTCTAGTCTATAGTCTAGTCTATAGTCTAGTCTATAGTCTAGTCTATAGTCTAGTCTATAGTCTAGTCTATAGTCTAGTCTATAGTCTAGTCTATAGTCTAGTCTATAGTCTAGTCTATAGTCTAGTCTATAGTCTAGTCTATAGTCTAGTCTATAGTCTAGTCTATAGTCTAGTCTATAGTCTAGTCTATAGTCTAGTCTACAGTCTAGTGTATAATCTAGACTATAGTCTAGTATATAGTCTAGTGTATAGTCTAGTGTATAGTCTAGTATATAGTCTAGTGTATAGTCTAGTGTATAGTCTAGTGTATAGTCTAGTGTATAGTCTAGTGTATAGTCTAGTCTATAGTCTAGTCTATAGTCTAGTCTATAGTCTAGTCTATAGTCTAGTCAATAGTCTAGTCTATATTCTAGTCTATAGTCTAGTCTAGTCTATAGTCTAGTTTATAGTCTAGTCTATAGTCTAGTCTATAGTCTAGTCTATAGTGCAGTCTATAGTCTAGTCTATAGTCCAGTCTATAGTCTAGTCTATAGTCCAGTCTATAGTCTAGTCTATAGTCCAGTCTATAGTCTAGTCTATAGTCTAGTCTATAGTCTAGTCTATAGTCTAGTCTATAGTCTAGTCTATAGTCTAGTCTATAGTCTAGTCTATAGTCTAGTCTATAGTCTAGTCTATAGTCTAGTCTATAGTCTAGTCTATAGTCTAGTCTATAGTCTAGTCTATAGTCTAGTCTATAGTCTAGTCTATAGTCTAGTCTATAGTCTAGTCTATAGTCTAGTCTATAGTCTAGTCTATAGTCTAGTCTATAGTCTAGTCTATAGTCTAGTCTATAGTCTAGACTATAGACTGGACTATAGACTAGACTATAGACTGGACTATAGTCTAGTCTATAGTCTAGTCTATAGTCTAGTCTATAGTCTAGTCTATAGTCTAGTCTATAGTCTAGTCTATAGTCTAGTCTATAGTCTAGTCTATAGTCTAGTCTATAGTCTAGTCTATAGTCTAGTCTATAGTCTAGTCTATAGTCTAGTCTATAGTCTAGTCTATAGTCTAGTCTATAGTCTAGTCTATAGTCTAGTCTATAGTCTAGTCTATAGTCTAGTCTATAGTCTAGTCTATAGTCTAGTAGTCTAGTCTAGTCTATAGTCTAGTCTATAGTCTAGTCTAGTCTATAGTCTAGTCTAGTCTATAGTCTAGTCTATAGTCTAGTCTATAGTCTAGTCTATAGTCTAGTCTATAGTCTAGTCTATAGTCTAGTCTATAGTCTAGTCTATAGTCTAGTCTATAGCTAGTCTATAGTCTAGTCTATAGTCTAGTCTATAGTCTAGTCTATAGTTCTATAGTCTAGTCTATAGTCTATCTATAGTCTAGTCTATAGTCTAGTCTATAGTCTCGTCTATAGTCTATAGTCTAGTCTATAGTCTAGTCTATAGTCTAGTCTATAGCCTAGTCTATAGTCTAGTCTATAGTCTAGTCTATAGTCTAGTCTATGGTCTAGTCTATAGTCTAGTCTATAGTCTAGTCTATAGTCTAGTCTATAGTCTAGTCTATAGTCTTGTCTATAGTCTAGCCTATAGTCGAGGTTAAAAAAGTCGAAGAGAATATATCTTTATTAATCTCGGTTGCGTTTCAAAATTCATCGCAAATTGATGACACATGTGGGTATTTAAGATTCGAAATATCCAAATTTATTCAAATATTCTAATATTTTCTGAATTAAACCCAATATCTAAAATATTTAAATTTGTCTAGATAACCAACGCATTAATTTATACATTAATCTCCTTTGCCTTTACAATTTTTAAATCTGGGTTAATAAATATTTATTTATTTTATATTTTTTGACCCATTTTTATTGTTTTTACAACCTGATCCAAAATAAACAAACATTTAATTAATTATAATCGCAGGGCTTATACGCAGATGACATAATTTTGATGGAATACATTTTTAAACATGGAATAAATAATTAAACAATAGTATCAAAAAAATACTTAAAATTTATAAAAAATACAGCAAATAATTAAGAAATCAATTTAGTTAACATTATAGGATATTAAATTAATTACTAACTCATAAAATGTGAATCCATCATAAAAAATCTTAAATATTTATTTTGTAACATAATATTTTATTGGTCCAATCAATTAGAGACTATTGATCAATTTCTTTTTTTTTTTTTCTTTTAAATAATCTTTAAAATTCGCCCATACTAAATTAAAACAATAGTCAAATAAAAAACAAAAGATCAGTTTTCATCTTTGGTTTAATCTTTGTTGAAGATAATGTTTTTAAGTTTGATGAGCCATACATAAATTCAACAGACATATAGTCGAATTGTAAAATATTGCAATTTGTCTGTTTGGATGCCGACAGACAAGTAATCATATTATTTTGTGTGTAACATGAATGAAAGAAGGAAAAGTAAAAAAAAAACTTTATACAGACTCTTGTACAAATAAAACAAGTCAGATTATTATAGTCGGTCAAGAAAGATTTTGGTAATAGAACGAATAGAAGTTTCACTACAATGATTAAATTTTTTAATGATCATTCAAAGCAGAAATACTTTGATATTAAGGTAAATGAACAAATTAGATAATTTTCTTGAGCACATTATTATTAAAAGTTAATCTTTTCCGATTTCAGCTCAAACTAATCATTTTTAACACGTTCTAGTTCTACTTTGATGTTTGTTTAAGCCATTAAAAAGGTTAGGTTTGACTATTTCAGTTTTTGCATATATTAAGTCCAAAAAGTATTTAAAGTATAAAGTCACCTTATGAAATCAGCAATAAGCGAACTGTTATTAGAAGTTCGGACAAATGATCTCGCGGTCAAATCGTTAAAGATCAAACTGGTACTTTAAAGAAGACTTTAAGCCATTGTAACATAACTTTGATTATGAAATGTCTTAATGAGACTTCCCATTGTCCTAAATAAATTTAAAGTCTAAGGGCGGCATTATATTTACATGGACTCAGTACTTTATATATCGATCAGGGCAAATGATCTAGCGGTCAACCAAACAAAGACTGAATTGGTGCTTTAAGAAGACTTTAAGCTTTTGCAAAATCACTTTCATTTCAAAATAGCTCAACGAGAGTTCAAGTCTTCTCAATTTAAAGTGAATTTCTGAAGGCGGTCGTATTGGCGCTTTAAGTGTCGATACTAGTTTACGAATACGATTGAATCACGAGCTAAAAGAGCTTTATGCGTTAGCGTATGGACAATCATGAACCGTTTTGGGTAGAAGTCGAGTGTCCACCTGTCAACCGGCCTAGTTCATAATGGTACATAGTTCCGCCGGTCCATGTACAAGCACTTTGCTCGAGTACTTGAACTAAATAATCTCTGACCATTGCCATTCCGTTCCGAAAGGTAAAAACATCACATTCGTTTATATCTACGCAAATTGAATGGTCTCTGTTGATTCGGCCTAGAGGCGTTATTGGTAGATGGGTGGAGTGATGTCCGCACCCTTTCATTCAATCCGTAACTTATTCATTTAACGCCAACGCATCCACTGGGGGTATTTTCTGTCTTTTCGGTAACAGCACCGAAATTATTCAGAAAAATAGATTTCATCGTGTATCAGTCTATTAAGTAACATACTCTTCCCGGTTTTTCACATTCAAAACACAGTCATCACGTGCACTGGAAGAGATAAAGTACGCAATTCTGCCCTGTGGGCTATCGGTTTCCGTGTTATTAGATATAATAGGTTCTCTGGTTTGATCCTAGGTGAAATTTTCCCAAGAAAATATCGTGGCACTACCAGTTTATAGTCACGGCAAACTAGAGCTACTGGTAAAACAACTTTTCCCCCGAACGGCAATCACACAAAGATGGAGAAAGTTTATCAAGGTATTATGCCCCGAGGGTACCTAAATATTGCTATGATAGGGTATAAGAAGGGAAGGGTTAATTATGCACCGATCCTGTTGAGATTAAGTAAATTTTGGTTCTTATAAAACTTGTTTATGTAGATTTTCAACACTGTACTGGTATTTTTAAGTCAGTTGGTGAACGTAAAAGCCATTATCTGAAGGGGACCATATTTGCTAGAGCTAGAGTCAAAATAGGTCCCATTTTAACAAAACTTGTGTTGATGATTTTTAGTAAAAATATTATATATATTTGTGACTCTTTAAAACAATACAGGTGGTCCAATGTTATATACATACATTCAAAATCTAATAAATCTTATAGATAGCGAACATTTCATCCCTCTAGTTCCTACAGTTTGGTCTATACGTATGTATATATAAAGCTTTCGACATATAGGCAGACACGAATGTCTTGTGCTTTACGTGAACACTTGCCCTGACGGCCTTATTTCACGGTGGTCTTTTTCATCCGCTGGGTAGACTAGGTACGGTCTACCACGCGCCCCTGAATCCTTCTATGAAGAACTCAGGCGGCGATTTTTGTACATTGTTGTGACGGTCCATGTACAAGCACTTTGCTGAAGTACTCGAGCTTTTGTCATAGCAGCCCCGTTGCGGATTGACAGGCAGCATGGGATCAATCCCAATGCATACCCCGACAAGGAAAAAGCAATCACTGGTCTAAAGTCAATAGAACGAGCGACCCCTTAACATCAGGTGAAATCAATCTTCCGGTATACCGACATGAAACAATATGAATCCTGTTGAGATGACAACAGCAACGAAAACTTCCCTGAAGTAAAAGGTCTACTAAATCAGTACCATACTCCTGTTGGGCAGAGGAGTTTTTCCCGATCCCAATTACATCAGTTCCATTCTCAGACCAAAAAGGAATGATCTACGGAATGACAGGCAACTACCAAGTGTCAACCTGAAAATTCCCCAACCTATACTGGCGTCCTACTACGCGAAGAGTAAGAGATACTCAACGGGTTCAGGAATCCAGCATAAGTTGTTCTGTCACATCACCCAGTGACATCTGTTGAGATGGCAACCGCACCGGAGAGAGAATTCAGACATATGTATGTTGCATTTGGATATATTAGTCCTTGAACCAACAATGTCTGCCGACGAATTTGGGTATAAACCACCGCCACTACATGTATCTCAAACTGACCAGCCAGGACAAGTCCTGCGGGCAAATGGCCACCCGTAGTGCTATATTATATGGTTTTTTGGTTAGACCCCATGTCAAATCATTCCAAGGAAAGGCCGAGGATACATTTGATCATCACCAGTTTATAGTCCCGGCAGACTAGAGGTATTTGTAGCAGCTCTTTTACTCGGGATATTGCAATAACACCAAGGTGAAAATTTCACCAAAGTAACATGCCCCCGGGGGGATATAGACAGACAGATAGACATACGTCTTATAATCTATTAAAGTTCAGGGACCTTATGAAATAATTCACAGATATTTCATTAGTATGGAATCCACTCGGCCATATTTTTAGTTCAGTCCTCGTTGAGTCGAAGAACGGTTTTGCATAGTCAGGTTAACTTGTTAGAGTTCCTTCCCCTTTAAAGTGAGTGCAATCGATCTTTCCAACATATTCTGTGTAACAGCTGGACTTATATTAAACTTTTTTCCCAAGAAGTTCAGTTAAGCAAAAGTTAGAACTGGATTTTAGAAAAATCCAGTAGGACTAAGTCCTTATTTCAGTTATCTTATATAACGCCCACCACCGATGTGTTTTGTTGATTCTATCTTCTAAGTGGTGTCTCTATTTTAATTGCTTTCGAGCTCCGGTAACTTTTTATCACTCAGATAAGACAGATTTCAGTATTCATATAGCCCTCTCGGTTGAGTCCAGTTAAGGACGTGTTCCCTTTAGATTTGATAAGTTAAGTTGGAATATATTTTGCTATTCTTCTTACAAAATAAAACTTGGACCATGTGTTTTAAAGTATAAACCTTTCCCGATTTTAGTGAAACAAACTCATTACAAAACAACCACTACCTCTGTAGGGCACCTTAAAAACAAGTGAAAAATAAACTAAAAAGAGATTTTTTTAATTATTACATCACTTTTAGTTTTGGTGTCATTCACTTGGATTCCTCCATCAGTTTGTTGATGGTGGCAGATGAAGTAGAAATAAATAAATAATGAAAAAAAATAAAACAAAACAAATATTTATTTATTCAAATACTAGTGGATGGGTATTTCTTTTTCGTCATTCATAGAAAGAAATAAAAAATGCGAATTAACATTTATATTGCGTTGGAATATTTTAAAATTTATAATGGATTTGTGATACGTCAGACTAAATGTCTGTCTGTCCGTCAATCTTTTGGTATGTGTTAAAACTCGTATTAAAAATATTGCAAAAATAGATTTACGCACATTATAGCAATAAATTTTATGCAAATTTCATAAAATTTAAATCGATAAAAAATTTAAAACAATTCAAAACTTTATTTAGTCTACAACTGAAGGTTTTTCAATACACAAATAGTTGAAATTCTTGTTATTTAAATATTTAAGGCGATGAACTAATTTTTTTTCAATCATTTGATAAATTGATCAATTTAAAAAAGTACTTTTTCATTAATTTTATTTTATAATTTTAAACATAAAATCCCTGAAATTAAATATAAATTTTAAATTATTTTTATTAAATTTCAATGCCGTTTGCCACTTTAAGCTGATTTTTTTTTAAATCATCTTAAATTTAAAGAAGACTTTGATAAAGTACCGTCCAAATATTTAGCATTTTATGTGCTTTAAGTTTTATTTCTCTAGTGACTATCCATCAATTAATTTTCGGACCTATTGTTATTGTAATTTTATTGTGTACTTTTCTTATACATTTTTTTATTTTTTATTGTTGTTTTATTTACTATTGTCTTTTTGGGGTTTTATACTTTAATTTATTTATCTTAATTGTTGTAATTAACTTGTTAAATGTGCAACAGTTGTAAAAGTAATTAAACAAATACAACTGAAATTTGAAAATTTTCTTAAATACTTTAGCCGGAAATTAAACAGTCGAAATAGTTTTTCTGTGTTGAAAAAGAAAAACTATTACAAATTTTTGGTAATAGGACTGATTATGTAAGTAGTTGGGTGGAGCGATCAAAGAGCATATTAAACTGAAAACTAAAAAGCTTTCTTTAGATGGGTCAAAAGCTTAGACTATAGGACTAGACTATAGACTAGACTATAGACTAGACTATAGACTAGACTATAGACTAGACTATAGACTAGACTATAGACTAGACTATAGACTAGACTATAGACTAGACTATAGACTAGACTATAGACTAGACTATAGACTAGACTATAGACTAGACTATAGACTAGACTATAGACTAGACTATAGACTAGACTATAGACTAGACTAGACTAGACTATAGACTAGACTATAGACTAGACTATAGACTAGACTATAGACTAGACTATAGACTAGACTATAGACTAGACTATAGACTAGACTATAGACTAGACTATAGACTAGACTATAGACTTAGACTATAGACTAGACTATAGACTAGACTATAGACTAGACTATTAGACATAGAACTATAGACTAGACTATAGACTAGACTATAAGGACTAGACATAGACTAGACTATAGACTAGACTATAGACTAGACTATAGACTAGACTATAGACTAGACTATAGACTAGACTATAGACTAGACTATAGACTAGACTAATAGACTAGACTATAGACTAGACTATAGACTAGACTATAGACTAGACTATAGACGAGACTATAGACTAGACCATTAGACTAGACTATAGACTAGACTATAGACTAGACCATAGACTAGACTATAGACTAGACTATAGACTAGACTATAGACTAGACTATAGACTAGACTATAGACTAGACTATGACTAACTATAGACTAGACTATAGACTAGACTATAGACTAGACTATAGACTAGACTATAGACTAGACTATAGACTAGACTATAGACTAGACTATAGACTAGACTATAGACTAGACTATAGACTAGACTATAGACTAGACTATAGACTAGACTATAGAAGACTATAGACTGACTATAGACTAGACTATAGACTAGACTATAGACTAGACTATAGACTAGACTATAGACTGACTATAGACGAGACTATAGACTAGACTATAGACTAGACTATAGACTAGACTATAGACTAGACTATAGACTAGACTATAGACTAGACCTATAGACTAGACTATAGACTAGACTATAGACTAGAACTATAGACTAGACTATAGACTAGAACTATAGACTAGACTATAGACTAGACTATAGACTAGACTAGAGACTAGACTAGACTATAGACTATACTATAGACTAGACTATAGACTAGACTATAGACTAGACTATAGACTAGACTATAGACTAGACTATAGACTAGACTATAGACTAGACTATAGACTAGACTATAGACTAGACTATAGACTAGACTATAGACTAGACTATAGACTAGACTATAGACTAGACTATAGACTAGACTATAAGACTAGACCTATAGACTAGACTATAGACTAGACTATAGACTAGACTATAGACTAGACCATAGACTAGACTATAGACTAGACTATAGACTAGACCATAGACTAGACTATAGACTAGACTATAGACTAGACTATAGACTAGACTATAGACTAGACTATAGACTAGACTATAGACTAGACTATAGACTAGACTATAGACTAGACTATAGACTAGACTATAGACTAGACTATAGACTAGACTATAGACTAGACTATAGACTAGACTATAGACTAGACTATAGACTAGACTATAGACTAGACTATAGACTAGACTATAGACTAGACTATAGACTAGACTATAGACTAGACTATAGACTAGACTATAGACTAGACTATAGACTAGACTAGACTAGACTATAGACTACTATAGACTAGACTATAGACTAGACTATAGACAGACTAGACTAGACTATAGACTAGACTATAGACTAGACTTAGACTAGACTATAGACTAGACTATAGACTAGACTATAGACTAGACTATAGACTAGACTATAGACTAGACTATAGACTAGACTATAGACTAGACTATAGACTAGACTATAGACAGACTATAGACTAGAAACTGATAGACTAGACTATAGACTATACTATAGACTAGACTATATAGACTAGACTATAGACTAGACTATAGACTAGACTATAGACTAGACTATAGACTACTAGACTATAGACTAGACTATAGACTAGACTATAGACTAGAACTATAGACTAGACTATAGGCAAGACTAGACTTAGACTAGACTATAGACGATTACTATAGACTAGACTATAGACTATGGACTACTAGAACTAGAGCTATAGACTAGACATAGACTAAACTATAGACTAGACTATAGACTAGACTATAGACCTAGACCTTACGACTAGACTATAGACTAGACTATAGACTAGACGATAGACTAGACTATAGACTAGACTATAGACTAGACTATAGACTAACTATAGACTAGACTATAGACTAGACTATAGACTAGACTATAGACTAGACTATAGACTAGACTATAGACTAGACTATAGACTAGACTATAGACTAGACTATAGACTAGACTATAGACTAGACTATAGACTAGACTATAGACTAGACTATAGACTAGACTATAGACTAGACTATAGACTAGACTATAGACTAGACTATAGACTAGACTATAGACTAGACTATAGACTAGACTATAGACTAGACTATAGACTAGACTATAGACTAGACTATAGACTAGACTATAGATTAGACTATCGACTAGACTATAGACTAGACTATAGACTAGACTATAGACTAGACTATAGACTAGACTATCGACTAGACTATAGACTAGACTATAGATTAGACTATCGACTAGACTATAGACTATGGACTAGACTATAGACTAGACTATAGACTAGACTATAGACTAGACTATCGACTAGACTATAGACTAGACTATAGACTAGACTATCGACTAGACTATAGACTAGACTATAGACTAGACTATAGACTAGACTATAGACTAGACTATAGACTAGACTATAGACTAGACTATAGACTAGACTATAGACTAGACTATAGACTAGACTATAGACTAGACTATAGACTAGACTATAGACTAGACTATAGACTAGACTATAGACTAGACTATAGACTAGACTATAGACTAGACTATAGACTAGACTATAGACTAGACTATAGACTAGACTATAGACTAGACTATAGACTAGACTATAGACTAGACTATAGACTAGACTATAGACTAGACTATAGACTAGACTATAGACTAGACTATAGACTAGACTATAGACTAGACTATAGACTAGACTATAGACTAGACTATAGACTAGACTATAGACTAGACTATAGACTAGATAGACTAGACTATAGACTAGACTATAGACTAGACTATAGACTAGACTATAGACTAGACTATAGACTAGACTATAGACTAGACTATAGACTAGACTATAGACTAGACTATAGACTAGACTATAGACTAGACTATAGACTAGACCATAGACTAGACTATAGACTAGACTATAGACTAGACCATAGACTAGACTATAGACTAGACTATAGACTAGACCATAGACTAGACCATAGACTAGACTATAGACTAGACTATAGACTAGACTATAGACTAGACTATAGACTAGACTATAGACTAGACTATAGACTAGACTAGACTAGACTATAGACTAGACTGTAGACTAGACTATAGACTAGACTATAGACTAGACTATAGACTAGACTATAGACTAGACTATAGACTAGACTATAGACTAGACTATAGACTAGACTATAGACTAGACTATAGACTAGACTATAGACTAGACTATAGACTAGACTATAGACTAGACTATAGACTAGACTATAGACTAAACTAACTATAGACTAGACTATAGACTAGACTATAGACTAGACCATAGACTAGACTATAGACTAGACTATAGACTAGACTATAGACTAGACTATAGACTAGACTATAGACTAGACTATAGACTAGACTATAGACTAGACTATAGACTAGACTATAGACTAGACTATAGACTAGACTATAGACTAGACTATAGACTAGACTATAGACTAGACTATAGACTAGACTATAGACTAGACTATAGACTAGACTATAGACTAGACTATAGACTAGACTATAGACTAGACTATAGACTAGACTATAGATTAGACTATCGACTAGACTATAGACTAGACTATAGACTAGACTATAGACTAGACTATCGACTAGACTATCGACTAGACTATAGACTAGACTATAGATTAGACTATCGACTAGACTATAGACTATGGACTAGACTATAGACTAGACTATAGACTAGACTATAGACTAGACTATCGACTAGACTATAGACTAGACTATAGACTAGACTATCGACTAGACTATAGACTAGACTATAGACTAGACTATAGACTAGACTATAGACTAGACTATAGACTAGACTATAGACTAGACTATAGACTAGACTATAGACTAGACTATAGACTAGACTATAGACTAGACTATAGACTAGACTATAGACTAGACTATAGACTAGACTATAGACTAGACTATAGACTAGACTATAGACTAGACTATAGACTAGACTATAGACTAGACTATAGACTAGACTATAGACTAGACTATAGACTAGACTATAGACTAGACTATAGACTAGACTATAGACTAGACTATAGATTAGACTATCGACTAGACTATAGACTAGACTATAGACTAGACTATAGACTAGACTATCGACTAGACTATCGACTAGACTATAGACTAGACTATAGATTAGACTATAGACTATGGACTAGACTATAGACTAGACTATAGACTAGACTATAGACTAGACTATAGACTAGACTATCGACTAGACTATAGACTAGACTATAGACTAGACTATAGACTAGACTATAGACTAGACTATAGACTAGACTATAGACTAGACTATAGACTAGACTATAGACTAGACTATAGACTAGACTATAGACTAGACTATAGACTAGACTATAGACTAGACTATAGACTAGACTATAGACTAGACTATAGACTAGACTATAGACTAGACTATAGACTAGACTATAGACTAGACTATAGACTAGACTATAGACTAGACTATAGACTAGACTATAGACTAGACTATAGACTAGACTATAGACTAGACTATAGACTAGACTATAGACTAGACTATAGACTAGACTATAGACTAGACTATAGACTAGACTATAGACTAGACTATAGACTAGACTATAGACTAGACTATAGACTAGACTATAGACTAGACTATAGACTAGACTATAGACTAGACTATAGACTAGACTATAGACTAGACTATAGACTAGACTATAGACTAGACTATAGACTAGACTATAGACTAGACTATAGACTAGACTATAGACTAGACTATAGACTAGACTATAGACTAGACTATAGACTAGACTATAGACTAGACTATAGACTAGACTATAGACTAGACTATAGACTAGACTAGACTAGACTATAGACTAGACTATGGACTAGACTATAGACTAGACTATAGACTAGACTATAGACTAGACTATAGACTAGACTATCGACTAGACTATAGACTAGACTATAGACTAGACTATAGACTAGACTATAGACTAGACTATAGACTAGACTATAGACTAGACTATAGACTAGACTATAGACTAGACTATAGACTAGACTATAGACTAGACTATAGACTAGACTATAGACTAGACTATAGACTAGACTATAGACTAGACTATAGACTAGACTATAGACTAGACTATAGACTAGACTATAGACTAGACTATAGACTAGACTATAGACTAGACTATAGACTAGACTATAGACTAGACTATAGACTAGACTATAGACTAGACTATAGACTAGACTATAGACTAGACTATAGACTAGACTATAGACTAGACTATAGACTAGACTATAGACTAGACTATAGACTAGACTATAGACTAGACTATAGACTAGACTATAGACTAGACTATAGACTAGACTATAGACTAGACTATAGACTAGACTATAGACTAGACTATAGACTAGACTATAGACTAGACTATAGACTAGACTATAGACTAGACTATAGACTAGACTATAGACTAGACTATAGACTAGACTATAGACTAGACTATAGACTAGACTATAGACTAGACTATAGACTAGACTATAGACTAGACTATAGACTAGACTATAGACTAGACTATAGACTAGACTATAGACTAGACTATAGACTAGACTATAGACTAGACTATAGACTAGACTATAGACTAGACTATAGACTAGACTATAGACTAGACTATAGACTAGACTATAGACTAGACTATAGACTAGACTATAGACTAGACTATAGACTAGACTATAGACTAGACTATAGACTAGACTATAGACTAGACTATAGACTAGACTATAGACTAGACTATAGACTAGACTATAGACTAGACTATAGACTAGACACACTAGACTACACACTAGACTATAGACTAGACTACACACTAGACTACACACTAGACTACACACTAGATACACACTAGACTATAGACTAGACTACAGACTAGCCTGTAGACTTGTCTAGAGACTAGCCAATAGACTAGGCTAGAGACTAGCCTATGGACTAGGCTAGAGACTATCCTATAGACTAGACTATAGACTAGACTATATACTAGACTGTATACTAGACTGTATACTAGACTATTGACTAGACTTTAGACTAGACTATAGACTAGACTATAGACTAGACTAGAGACTAGACTATAGACTAGACTATAGACTACACTATAGACTAGACTATAGACTAGACTATAGACTAGACTATAGACTAGACTATGGAATCGACTATAGACTCGTCTATAGTCTAAAAAAAAACCTTTAAAAAATTATGCACCCATTGTGCATAACAGATTTTGTACATTCAAAAAGTTAACAGTTAATTAGCCCAGTTAACAATACTTGCAACTAGTGAATATGTAAAATATTACAAGAGTTTAATATCGGTATGTGTAATGTTCATAAATGCACTTGTTAATAAAGAAATATTTACCAAAAAAACTACATACCTATTTAACCAAAAAACACAATAATTGTGAAAAATTAATCATTAACCTATGTTTTTAAAACAATATTTCTTTTGACAGCAATTAGTTAAAAGTAAATCATAATATATTAAGTGGTCGTATAAGTTTAAACTATTTAAATTTAAACAAGGTTATATTTGTTTATATTTTTTTCTCTTTTACTTTTGGTTTGTTTTCTTCAACTTAACAACAATTTATATAAACAATTAATGTAAATTTTAAACATTTTCAATCAAACAAGTTGTAAGAAGTTACAAGTCATTCACTGGACATTTTAAATTTTAAATTTATTTATAACAGTTGTTTTTACCATATTTAACTTAATGGACATTGAAATATATTAAATTAAATAAATAATATTTATGCTAATTTATTTTTTATATAAAACATTTTATTTTCCATTGTTATTTGTGTTTTTTTTTTTTTTTCAAACAAAAAGAATTCTTAAGACTTTTAGCAGAAAAATTGTTTTCAACACGTTTAATGGGCCACAAGTTGTCTAAATACAGTTTCAGTTCGACTTGTGTTGTGTTGTTTTAGACATTGTTGTAGTCGAAAATGAACAAAACTATCATACGTGACACCTTGACTACAATAACATATTGTCAACCTCATTAGAATAAAACTTTTAATATTTTTTTTCTATTTTAATGTACAAAATGTACAAATATGTATGCATGGGTGCCTTTATTAACATAAAAATTTAGCCAAATGCTAGTGATTTTTTTCAAAATTTAATTTTGGGATTTTTTTTTTCAATGTTCTTTTTAAATGAAACTGAAATCTACACCCACTATATGTTGTTGTTGATTGTGGTACAATAAATTCCTAAAGATTATAATTAGCAAAAAATTTTGTTTTGTTTTTTTTTTAAACATGAGAGAATTTTTAAACAATTAACACTGTTTTTGTTAGATTTCTAAAGTTATGTTTGTGTTAATTAGTTAAATTTATGTTTGAAATAGGAAGAGATACTTTTGATTTCAAAATTATGTCACTGAAGCTGTTAGATATTTTAAAACTATTAGCGAATATGCAACAATTAGAAAATTTTGGAAATAGTGTAATTAGATCACATTAGTAAACGTTGCAATATAGTCCAATTTTTTAAATATATTCACTATAACAAACTTAAAGACATTTGGCTATTACTACAAAAGACTATTAGGTAGGTGGGTACCTTGAAGGATGTATACAGAGTGAGCTCTAAGCATCTCAAGCCCTTTAATGCGGGGAGAGAGTTGCTACTCTGAATCCTCACATGATATTTACAACACCTTCATACCTAATCCCTATAAGAATGAAGTAAAACGAATAATGAAAGAGGTGAGTGACGTCATAGTTAAGCTATTGACCATCTGAGAAAGGCTATCTGGGGGAACAAAGGATTAAGTTGAAGGAGATGATTACAAAGATCATATTGGGCCAATTCCGAAACATTACAAGGGATATATTTTGGTCTTCACTCAAGCTTTGAGAATAATGTATACAGAGTTAGCTCTAAGCAACTCAAGCCCTTTAATGCGGGTGAGAGTTCCTACTCTGAATCCTCAGATGATATTTACAACACCTTCATACCTAATCCCTACAAGAATGAAGTATAACGAATAGTGGAAGAGGTAAGTGACGTCATAGTTATGCTATTGATCATCAGATAAAGGCTATCTAGAACACAAAGGATTTAGTTGAAGGATATAATTACAGACATCATATTGGAAGTTGAACACTGAAAACAAAACCAAGAAGAAAACAAGATACCCGTCTTCAAATCACTAACAAAACCAAGCCATATCGGTCTGTCCAGTCAAAATACTATGAGTCAAATAGACAATGTCGAGAAATCTAATGTGAAGGCCAGATCAATCTCGAAGGAAGGAATGTTGGAAAAAAAGTCTTTACTAAGGTAAAGAAGAAGCATGACGCTGAACTAAACAATTTTTTCAAAATTTTTCAAGTTTGAATAGGGTGAAGTATTCCTCGACATAAAGCGAGAATCAAAGATAATGGGAATTTGGGAAGGAGTCAGCAATTATTCCACAATATACACATTATTGAGATGACTTCTGTTGATTTAGCAACATCACTTAGAAACATATATATTTGGTAGCCCGAAGTGTAGTACCACAACTTTCAAGCGACAAGACTTTAGGTCCATTATCAAGATCACGCTACGGAGTGAACCAGAATCCAACAATTCCCACACGAGCTTCTATATCGATTTTCCTATCAGATGTGGGCACCCACCATTCACACAATCATACACTGTTATCTGTTGAGTTGGCAATAATACTAAAGAACTTATCCCAATTTAAGTCCATCCTCGGGGGTCAGCTTTTGCAGCAATTTTCCTATCAGATCAGTCGTTCAGGCACATTACCGATACGTTATCTGTTGTGATAGCAACAGCACCGAAAGACTTATCGTGACATAAGTTGGGACTATAGTTTACATCAGGTCTTCAACCAACATTTACATAACGCGATTTGGGGTAGCAACCATCAGGTGCACCATGAAGGGAAATCATCAACAGCCAGGCAATTGGCTACTCTTGTTTAAGGCTCTGTCAGACCAGAGGTACTGGCAGTAACCCTTTTCTCAGGGATTGCAGGTGGAGGAAAATAGCAACGGCAGCATAAGTCTTATCGAGATATACGTTGGGACTATAGCCTACATCAGGTCTTTAACCAACATTCGCTTCCAGCGATTTGGCTTGCAGTCACCTGAGGACCACAGACCTTTAGTTTAAGATTCCAAACAAGAATCCTAAAATCTTCTGATCTCTTTTTGCACCGATTTTCTTTTCACATCAGTGCGCATAGCATTAGCGAAGGAACATTACCGACACGTCAACTTCTTAGTTAGCAACCACAAGATGCATTTTAGGATATGATCCCCTAACAACTGACTGCTCAGGTACGAATTAGACCAAGTTGGAGGAAGATTCAACAAGACAACAGGCCCCGTAGAGTTTATAGATACAAGATAATGAATAAGGAATGAACAAGAATCCATAGATTTCTCTGATTTTACCGGTTTTCCTATCAGATCATTGCTCCCATGGGTCACGCAGGCACATCATCGATACATTATCTATTGATGTTGACAATAGCCAACATCAGGCCTTTAAATCTCAGTTGCCGAGATTTGGGTAGCAACCAACAACCTCCTCGTGCATCCCAAAGACTTCAGTAAACATCATTAAGATGCTATTCTAGTCAGACCACAAGTTTATTGAACTCAAGCTTCGGTTTTTGGCTGAGGAGCCAATTGACTACTATAGTTTAGGGTATTTTCAGACCCTGCAAGACTGCAATAAGACCAAGGTGGAGGAACATTTAAATTACCAATGCTTTGATGCATTACAAACATCATAGCAAACTAAAGAGATCGTCCCGACTAGGAAAGCTAAAATATTTGGGAAAATATTCTAAAAGGGGTCAAATTATGTACCCGTCGCACAGTGGGAGAAATGGTCAATCTGGTGGATCTTTATATCTTTATAAATAGTGATCTGATCTATTAGAAATGTTCAGTGAAATTATAGCCAAGGACATGGTCTTTAAAAAAAAATTTTTTTGGGACATGCCACTTTCGTACAGGGTGCGCCATAAAGTGTTGTATCGGTCACCCTCGGTTGTTCATATATTTAATAGTAGTAATATGTTTATAATTTTTGTATTTCATTCGATTTGAACACTTTTTGAAAACGATATCATGTTTTAGACATTTTAAGTTATATTTATTGATATTTGGACTTATACCCTACAGTCAGTATGCACCGAAACTATTACTATTTTTTATTTTATTTTTGTATTTTAATATTTAAAACGTGGTTTATTTTTTATTTTTAAAGCATTTACGTTAAATTCTACGTTAATTCCTAAATATTAAGGCAATTTAATGGTGTACAATTTATTTTTTGAAAAAGGCCATATATGGGGACTAGGGTCAAACATAGGCCAATCTTCATTAAATTTGGTGGGGGTATTTATGTTTATATTAAAGTTATTTTTTCTAAATATAATCGATACACTAGTATTTATATGGGAAATATGGATATTTAAGTCATTTTATGAAGGGACTTTGTATGGGGGGGTAGGGTCAAATATGGTCCGATCATTATGGAAATGGACAATGTTATTTAGGCTTATATATAATTTATTTGTAACGACTTTTGTAGAGATACTAGCGTCTTTAAAAAAATTATGAGCTAAAAACCATATTCTAGATGTCCGTTTGTATGGGGGCTAGGTAAAATAATGGGCCGATTTGAACAATTCTCAATAGACTTCATCCTTCAGCAGAATAGTGTCATGTATGGCTGTTAAAAGTTTTTTTGTTGGTACTGGTTCACTGTACCAAATGAAAAAAGTGTGCGTTTTTTCATTTGGAACACTCATTAAAAAACGTGATAAGTCAAAAAGTTGCAAAAAGTTGCAGCTAATTTTCTTACTTGACATAGAAAACAGACCAAAAAAACTAATAAACTAAACGATAGAGCGAATCTTGTCGAATCCACCCAACTTTTATTCAACAGAAGATTATGTTACACATAATAAAACACTCTCCTACAAAGGTCATTTTGTGTACCACAATTCAGAACTAACCCGTACAAGCAGAGGCCACAAACGAATTTTTTCCCTTAATAGATTCCCAATAATTTCAATTAAACCACTAATCCAAATAAAAAAATCTAAACTTAAGATTTTATGTGTAATCAAACTTAAACTGTAAAAAAGTGAAAAAATAATGAATTCAATTGCTAAAAAATATGCAAAGTTTGAAAGCTCACTAATGTGTGAATATTGCGAGTAAAATGAAATAAAAAAAATCAAAAATCACTTGGTTTCTTAGTTACCAGAAAATTAAAAAAAAAAATTCAGAATTCTCAAATTTAAAATTTCCTTAAAGCGACACCAAATTGGCCATTTCTCCCACTGTGCGTCGGCTTCGTGAGAAAAGTATATAGAAGTTTTTTTTGTTCCATTTATGATTTCTAAGTTGAGAATTCTTATAAATATTAAAGGCGATTTAACAATGTCTTTCAGTCTGTCTGTCGGTCTGTCTGTCTGTCTGTCTGTCTGTCTGTCTGTCTATCTGTCAGTCCGTCTGTCAGTCCGTCTGTCTGTTAGTCCGTCTGTCTGTCTGTCTGTCTGTCTGTCCGTTTGTATGTTGAAATCAGTTTTCTCAAGGCACAACAAACCTTCAGAATGTAATATTTAGTTTATTCCATCAGCCATGCTTACGCTAAGCATATCAAAACAAAGATATATTGAAGACTTTTCATTTAATTTTGTGTAACATCTACATTAAAGAAAAAAAAAAAAACTAAATTTTCCAATAATTGTAAAGTAATTACATAGATGTAGGGTGCATTCTACAAATAACATTGTTTTATGTTTTGAAAATGAAATACATTAGTCTTTTGAGGACACAATGTAAGACTTAATTATGTTCTTCAAATGTTTAGTTAAAACGGAAATTAACATTTATAACACATTATTATTATTATGTGTGAAGCAGACAAAAGTTGCATAAAACATTTTCACAAACTTTACAATAGTACTAAAGGCAACCAGCACATAATTTACTTTCAATTCAAAAATTAAATAAATAAATTAACAAATGAAACTATAACAGTAAAAATTTATATTAAAACTATAACTTTATGAGATTTTAATTTTATTTATAAAAAGAAATAGAAAATCATCTTGTTGATTTAAACATAAATTTCCCACAACAAGTTTGTTACTTAAGTCTTCAACATACACACACGACAACAACAGCAAGCATCGTGTATTTGTCTTAAGTCTTTTGATTTACTTAAAGAGATTCACTTTTATTTGTGTGATATGTTGTTGCTGTTGTTGTTTTTGTTAGTTTGAAATAATTTGTGTGTAAAAATTAACATAAAATAACATTAAATCATTTGTTATCTTTAAGAATAACCCACATAATATTAACAATGAAGGAAAATATTATAAAAAAACACTTGCACGTACTCAAACACTTTCTAAGAACTAAGTATGTATAACCAAATAAAGATATTTTCAAAATGAATATTGAAAATAATTGAATTTAAAAGAAAACCCACATAAATTTCATTAAAGTTTCATTAATTTTATTTATTGTCTGGTTTAAGACAAACCCAAATCATTTAAATTTCCATTGACGCATAAACAAAATTGAAGATGTATCATTACTTGCAACTGACAACTAAGCGTTGGTAGACAGAAAAGGCGTTATTTGTCATCAAGAGTCGAAACAAAAGATTTCAAGTACTTTGAATACACATCAACAATGAAATTTATAAAAATGACAAACTTATTGTAATTGATAAAATCTTTTCTTATTCTCCAGAAAAAATCCTCATAAAAGAAACAACCTACACTTTTGGAATTTTTAAAATTTCAACTTTCTTTAAAATCTTTGTTAAAAAAAAAACTATGTCAAGAGGGTATTATTGGTTATTGCTTTACATATACATGTATTAATTAAATTATAATTATTAATCACCTGTTGCTGTTAAGTAAATATATTCCAAATATCAGCTTTTTTTAACACCTTTCCCACACACTTTTTTCCAATAATTTAAAGAAACAAATTTCTTTTTTTTAATATTTTCCCTTTAAACTTAAATTGCACATTTAAATTTCTATATCCGCAGCACGTTTTTTTAATAATTTTTATAAATAAATTTTAATTTTTTCTTTGAAAAAAAAAGTTCTTCTATTAACGTATTTGGTTGTTGGTTAAAACTGATTTCCGTTTATTATTAAGTTGTTTTATATTTTTCCGTTTTTGGCAAACGACACAAATATTTTGTTGGCTTTTTTCAATAAATTTACATACTACCACTCTTGTCTTCCAATATGTTTTTCTTTCTTTAATTTTTAACAATTTCCATTCAATTGATTCGTATTTTAAATTTTTTAACGCTCAAAAATTAAGTTTACAAAAAATTTTCAAACGCGTTGGCGCGTAACCGCTGTCACACAACCGTTAATTATAAAGTTTGTTTTAAAACTGATTTTGTTAATAAACTCAACTGCTCACTTTAGTCGAGATTTTGTTGTTTACAACCTGTTTGTGCTACATAGGTTTGAAACGAACATGTTGTATTGGTGTTTGAGTTGCTGGTTGACTTGTGATTTTGTTTGATCTGCATAAATGAGTTATAAAGAGGTTTTTAAAGTAAAAAAATAATTTCGTTGTCGCGTGCCCATGGAAAATTGCTGTGATTTTTTTTCTTTTTGGTTGAACAAATTTAAATTTGCAAGTTTTAGAAATAATAAGGGTATTCACGGTCTCTAGACTGGACTATTGACAAGTTTTATTATTGATAGTCGAAATTATAGAATTGTCTCTAGTCTGGACTATAGAACTATCTATACTCTGGACTATAGAACTATCTATAGTCTGGACTATAGAACTGTCTATAGTACGGACTATAGAACTGTCTATAGTCTGGACTATAGAACTGTCTATAGTCCAGACTATAGAACTGTCTATAGTCTGGACTATAGAACTGTCTATAGTCTGGACTATAGAACTGTTTATAGTCTGGACTATAGAACTGTCTATAGTCTGGACTATAGAACTGTCTATAGTCTGGATTATAGAACTGTCTATAGTCTGGACTATAGAACTGTCTATAGTGTGGACTATAGAACTGTTTATAGTCTGGACTATGAAACTGTCTATAGTCTGGACTATAGAACTATAGTCTGAAATATAGAACTGTCTATAGTCTGGACTATAGAACTGTCTATAGTCTGGACTATAGAACAGTCTATAGTCTGGACTATAGAACAGTCTAATGACTGGACTATAGAACAGTCTATAGTCTGGACTATAGAACAGTCTATAGTCTGGACTATAGAACAGTTTATAGTCTAAACTATAGAACAGTCTATAGTATGGACTATAGAACAGTCTATAGTCTGGACTATAGAACAGTCTATAGTCTGGACTATAGAACAGTCTATAGTCTGGACTATAGAACAGTCTATAGTCTGGACTATAGAACAGTCTATAGTCTGGACTATAGAACAGTCTATAGTCTGGACTATAGAACAGTCTATAGTCTGGACTATAGAATAGTCTATAGTCTGGGCTATAGAACAGTCTATAGTCTGAGCTATAGAACTATATATAGTCTGGACTATAGAACTGTCTATAGTATGGAATATAGAACTAACCATAGTCTGGTCTATAGAACTAACCATAGTCTGGTCTATAGAACTAGCTATAGTCTGGACTATAGAACTGACTATAGTCTGGACTATATAACTGTCTACAGTGTGGACTAAAGAACCGTCTATAGTCTGGAATATAGAACTTTCTACAGTCTGGACTATAGAACTATCTATAGTCTGGACTATAGAACAGTCTACAGTCTGGACTATAGAACAGTCTATAATCTGGACTATAGAACAGTCTATAATCTGGACTATAGAACAGTCTATAGTCTGGACTATAGAACAGTCTTTAGTCTGGACTATAGAACAGTCTATAGTCTGGACTATAGAACAGTCTATAGTCTGGACTATAGAACAGTCTATAATCTGGACTATAGAACAGTCTATAGTCTGGACTATAGAACAGTCTATAGTCTGGACTATAGAACAGTCTATAGTCTGGACTATAGAACAGTCTATAGTCTGGACTATAGAACAGTCTATAGTCTGGACTATAGAACAGTCTATAGTCTGGACTATAGAACAGTCTATAGTCTGGACTATAGAACAGTCTATAGTCTGGACTATAGAACAGTCTATAGTCTGGATTATAGAACAGTCTATAGTCTGGACTATAGAACAGTCTATAGTCTGGACTATAGAACAGTCTATAGTCTGGACTATAGAACAGTCTATAGTCTGGACTATAGAACAGTCTATAGTCTGGACTATAGAACAGTATATAGTCTGGACTATAGAACAGTCTATAGTCTGGACTATAGACATTTCTGTAATCAGGATTATAAATAATTCTATAGTCTGGACTATATAGTCTATAGTTTAGTCTATAGTCTAGTCTATAGTCTAGTCATAGTCATAGTCTAGTCTATAGTCTACTCTATATTCTAGTCTAGTCTATAGTCTAGTCTATAGTCTAGCCTATAGTCCAGCCTATAGTCTAGTCTATAGTCTAGTCTATAGTCTAGTCTATAGTCTAGTCTGTAGTCTAGTCTATAGTCTAGTCTATAGTCTAGTCTATAGCCTAGTCTATAGTCTAGTCTATAGTCTAGTCTATAGTCTAGTCTATAGTCTAGTCTATAGTTTAGTCTATAGTTTAGTCTATAGTCTAGTCTATAGTCTAGTCTATAGTCTAGTCTATAGTCTAGTCTATAGTCTAGTCTGTAGTCTAGTCTAGTCTAGTCTATAGTCTAGTCTATAGTCTAGTCTATAGTCTAGTCTATAGTCTAGTCTATAGTCTAGTCTATAGTCTAGTCTATAGTCTAGTCTATAGTCAGTCTATAGTCTAGTCTATAGTCTAGTCTATAGTCTAGTCTATAGTCTAGTCTATAGTCTAGTCTATAGTCTAGTCTATAGTCTAGTCTTTGGTCAAGTCTGTAGTCTAGTCTATAGTCTAGTCTATAGTCTAGTCTTTGGTCAAGTCTGTAGTCTAAGTATGTTCAAGCCAGTCTACAGTTGAGACAACAGATCTGTTTACAGTCGAGTCTATAGAATTGTCTATAGTCAGACTATAGAATTACATATATCTATATTCCAGACTGTAGAACTGCAGGACCTATACAGATAATGTTTTCGATTGTTTTCTTTTTATTCACATTCTGTTATCCTTCGTAAAATTTTCGCCGCATAAATGATTTGCAGCATAACAGAGAAACTCTGATCGGGCAGTAAATGATATGGTACTTAGAGCAGTTCCACATTCGAAGGGTGTCTTATGCTCGAGAAGTTATGTTAAGAAGTTGTTCCGTTTTTATTATAAAGAATCATTTGCAGAGAAGGGAAGTCTAATCAGGTCAATACATTACCTAACTTGTTTAATATTTTAAATTTATTGAGTAAAATTTTTCACCTGAATTCCCCTATTATTTTCACTTGCAACCATTTTCACTATTAATTTATATGCTTTTGCTATTAACTCATTGTTGCAGATGTTGAAATTTTAAATTATTCAAATAGATGGCATTATTTACTTCATTAGATCATAAATTGTTTTGAAACAAGTATTTAAATTTGTAGTTTGATGCAATTAATTTTTGTGGTTCATTGTATTTTCGTTAAATGATTAAGTAACCGTTACATATCTGAGAAATAAACATACATAGATATGTAATCTATATCTCCCTCTAATCATCCATTATCCGAAAATCATACAACTGCATACTTCATATATTTAGTGGAGTATGTCAGGTCATGTTCAAGCACTAAATTAAATAATTTCTTACATAAATATGTATCTTTTAAGTAATATTATATGTATCTATTATGTATTATTAGAATAATTTAGACATCAAAAGTTCGCGAATAAACTTAATTATTTATTCCCCTTTCAAGTCGTTTCCTTTTCCTCGAGTGTCAATAGCATAGTGATATAAGAGCCAGCAGTTTTGAAAACCTAAAAAAAGTAGGGATATCTAGTTGCATTAGTACAATTATAAGTATTGAATACCCTACAGACGTATTAAGATACATATTTATGATGCATTATTGTGGGTCTTTGGAAACCCTATTTACTATATACTACTCACCCATAAAAATAAACTTAAATCGGCCTCAAAAAACACTCCTGTCACATTACAAGGTTTCTGAGCTCTCATTAAAGACAAAAGTAATAACTTTTTGGTTTTTATACTCAAATCATGCCATTTGAAAGAATCATAAATGAAAACAGACACCGAAGTGCTCTAGATAAATAAATAATTAGAATATTCCATTAATAATTCTTAATAATACTATTTACCTCATCTTTAATCCTTTGTCCACCATTGCAATACAATATCAACTGCAAGGCAACCGATATCAAAAAGAATAAATGAAATAACTGGGCTGACAGTTCACGTCCCCGGGCAAATTGATAGGCCAGAAATGCTATTTGTATAAAACTAATGGTGAATTTTATGAAAACTATAATCTTATAGACATCATTAAAATTTTCCGCCAACTCAATAACACGACGATGATGTTTTATACGATCAACCATTAGCTGGCGAAATTCTTCTTCATCTCCCCAATGACGAACCGTATTGGCATCGGTTTTAAAGTGTAATTTGAGAATCCGAAATTGTGCCACCACATTGTGCATCAACCAAGAGTATAACGAATCAATGGCGAGATTTCCATTGATTAAAAAATAAATACCGGATATATTCCAAAGATATGCAATAGCATAACCCAAATGGGTATTGGTGTCTAGAAAGTAACTGTAACGATAATGAAAATGTAATTGAAATAATTTTACTGCAATATATTTAAACTTACATTGCTTTAAGTGGAGGATCCAAATTCTCCCGAAACCCTTTTCCCTTTAGATGATAGAAAATTGCTATAACAAATGGCGAAACTGCAGCCAAAACACCGGTTGTAAAAACAACTATATAGTAAACCGTGGAAAATTTTGTATCTATACAATTCTCCTCATATAATATTTTCAATTCTTCATCAGTGGCTGAAAAAAATAAAACAATAATTTACAGTACTCGATTTGTGCAACTACCTCAGGCATGACTACATTTTCAATTACAATTACATTTGAAGTAATTAGTATAGAAGCTTTACCAATTACATGTAATTGTAATTGGTTATTGCACAATTACACATACAAGTAATTGTAATTGACCAAGACAGAGTGGTTTTCTTTTTTTTTAATTAAGATTTGTCTCAATATAGTGAAGAACTGCGAAGAGATTTTATACTTCACCAAATTTATTCACATTTCTTAATCTATTAATGACCATTGCTTAAACAAAATTAGCCCAATCTGCGTAAGTCCACATTAAACTATAGAGACGTAGAAGTCGGAGGGTTACTGAGCCAGAGATCTTTACTATTTTTATGTTCAAGAAGTGCGTCCTCGTTAATATAGTTCAATTTGAAACAAAAATCTAAATTTTTTACTTAAAATTTTTAAGATAATTTGATGAAATTTCTCACATACTAATTTTTTGCCTCAAGGTGCTAAGCGAAATAATGTATCCATTTCAACCATTTTCTATAGGCTTCGTCGTTGTGCCGAAAAACACGCTTGGTCCACATTTTATCAAAAGTTTACATGGACAGCGGGCTAGACGGATGTCTCAAACGACTCAGAAAGTGATTTTGAGTTAATATATTTAGTTCTCAGTAGATCGGTATACTTTAAGAGTTAGTTAGTTAGTTAGTAGTTAGTTAGTTAGTTAGTTAGTTAGTTAGTTAGTTAGTTAGTTAGTTAGTTAGTTAGTTAGTTAGTTAGTTAGTTAGTAGTAGTTAGTTAGTAGTTAGTTAGTTAGTAGTTAGTTAGTTAGTTAGTTAGTTAGTAGTAGTTAGTTAGTTAGTTAGTAGTTAGTTAGTTAGTTAGTTAGTTAGTTAGTTAGTTAGTTAGTTAGTTAGTTAGTTAGTTAGTTAGTTAGTAGTTAGTTAGTTAGTTAGTTAGTTATTAGTTAGTTAGTTAGTAGTTAGTTAGTTAGTTAGTTAGTTTAGTTAGTTAGTTAGTAGTTAGTTAGTAGTTAGTAGTTAGTTAGTTAGTTAGTTAGTTAGTTAGTTAGTTAGTTAGTTAGTAGTTAGTTAGTTAGTTAGTTAGTTAGTAGTTAGTAGTTAGTTAGTTAGTTAGTTAAGTTAGTTAGTTAGTTAGTTAGTTAGTTAGTTAGTTAGTTAGTTAGTTAGTTAGTTAGTTAGTTAGTTAGTTAGTTGTTAGTTAGTTAGTAGTTAGTTCGTTAGTTAGTTAGTTAGTTAGTTAGTTAGTAGTTAGTTAGTTAGTTAGTTAGTTAGTTAGTTAGTTAGTTAGTTAGTTAGTTTAGTAGTTAGTTAGTTAGTTAGTTATGTTCACTTCCAATTACCTTTCACATTCAACAGCCATATTTTACGCACCAATTTGACAATTTTTTCCTTATTCCAAATAAAATACATTAATTTCATTATAGACAAAATTGCTTGCCAAATGGGCGATAAAGCATCTGTCACTAGTTTCAAATCGGTTATATATTGACTGGCATAGATGACAATGGGAAAACAGAGAAACAGCAGAGACATCATTGGCCCCCAAGCTATACACGAACTGACAATTGTTCTTTCCAATGAGGTGGGATCAATACCCACAGCGGCAAAACTGAAATATTGTACGACAAAATAACGCTTAATTCCTTCCTGATTGGGTACAGCATCTGGAGCTGGTTTAAAATACATTGTTTTTCTGACGAAATTTTTTTAACTTTTACTGCCGAAAGTGTCCAGTCTAATAACTTTATTAAGCTAATATTAATTAAATTTCATCCCTTTTCTGATTGAAATGAAAACATTTACAAAACATTGACGTTTTGTATTACAGTACAATATCGGTATAATGAAAAGGTAATATACTATAGCTATAGGGAGAATCCATGTGAAAGCGGACAGCAGTCGGATTTACCATCTCCGATTTTAATGAAACTTACCACACACATAATATATATAATATGTTCCACATATCATTGACTTTTTGAATGGAATCTCATTCCAATGTAAAAATATCTCGATTTGAAAATTGAAAAATATGTTAAAATTTCCTAAAAGTACATACACATAACTGTCCATAACTCTGAAACTACTTAAAGTCCAACATAATTTTTGATTTCATATTAAAGCCAAAGATATTGTCTTTAAAATCGTGTAAACAGAATATTTCACTTCCAAAAGGTTAAAGGTCAATTTTCATAGTGTATAATTCAATGTCAAATAGGTCAGACAGCCCCGTGTTAAACATTATAAAAATACATGGTATGAGGATACCTAAGCTCTCTTCTATATTCTAGTGAAAACTTTTCGATGGAGACTCGTGTAGTTCAAGAATTATTAACCAAAACGTAATTTAAAACCAGTTTTTTTATACAAAATCGTATGAAAAATTAAACAAACAGAAAAAATACACATTAGAATCATTTTCAATTTATATGGTAAATTACATTGTATCTCATTAACCACTGGTCCTATTTAAATGAAATGTGCAAGAAAATTATGAAGGACGATCAGGCTTTACTGGAGGTATCCTTTGTCATAACAATATTAAAATAAAAGGTGGAAAACAGTGTTTAAGAAGTTAACTCTTCGACTTCAAAAATTATTTTAAAGCTTCTATCATCTATAAATGAGATCAAATTTAACTGATCATAAAATTTTCGTAATCTATACAATACAGTAAAGCTAGATCCATATTGCAATACTAATTAAATTTAAGGGTTTAAGAGATATAATTTAAATAAAGTAGTGGACAAAAGTTAAACAATTAAACTAAAATAATTTTTCAATTTTACTTATAACTTAGTACTACCATTAAGTTTTATAATACCCGTAATGTCTACTATAAGAAAAATTCAACTTCAGCCAAATCGGTCCTTATTTGCAGATTTGTGAAGCTTTAATATTTTTTATAATCGAAGTACTCTCATTTAACACCACGTACCTCACCTTGTATTTTAACAGGGCGCTAACAATGTAAATTTTCAGTAAGGTTAAATCGTTCTTAATAATTTTCTTGTACATTTTATTTAAATTGGTCCTGCAGTTTAAGAGATACATAGCATTTTCCATATAAATTGAATTGATTCCACTTTGTATTTTTTTCTGTTTGTTTAATTTTTCATACGATTTTGTATAAAAAAACTTGCTTTAAATTACGTTTTGGTTAATAACTCCTGAACTACACGAGTCTCCATCGAAAAAAATTCACTAAAATATAGAAGAGAGTATAGGTATCCTCATACCATGTCCTTTTATAATTTTTAATATGGGGCTGTCTGGTATATTTGGCATTGAACAATACACTATAAAAATTAACCCTTAACCTTTTGGAAGTAAAATATTTTATTTGCACGATCTTAAAGACAATATCTTTGGCTTTATAACGAAATCAAAAATTATCCTGTACTTAAAGGAATTTCAAAGTTATGGGCAATTATATGTATATACTTTTAGACATTTTTAACATATTTTAAAATTTTCAAAACGCGAAATTTTTGGTCTGGAACGGGATTCCGATCAAAAAGTCATTGATGTGAAGAACACTTTCAAACCATATTATGTGTGGGAAATTTCATTAAAATCGGAGATGTTAAATCCGAAAATTGCTGTTTTCTGTCCGTTTTGATATGGATTCACCCTATAACGAAAAATTTCTGAACCATTAAACCTCTATACAACGATATCAGAATATATCAAAATCAAATTTAAATCAGAATCAGTTCCGCTACAAAAACAAAATGGAAATCCTCTATAAATACGGCAAGATATTCATTCAAAAGCCTCTTTATAATGAAGTCATACATACATATATATAGTACATATATATTTATATATATGTATGTGTGTATCTATAACGAATAAGTTGCTATAGGGAAATATTTTGCGATCCCCTTCAGATTCGTTTTATAGAAGTTTGTCTGTGTATTGTATAATTATAGACATATGTATGTACATATGTATGTAAATACCGTAATTTATTTTAATTACACATACATATGTACGTGTGTTACATTGTACAATTAAATGTTTAAATATTATTTAAGGAAATACTTAATTATGTTTTCCTTTTTACAGGACATTTTAAAATTCATACAAAAAATAAATTAATTAAAATATCCCAGCAAAAAATAGGTAATGACTTTCAATTGTATCCTCTTACCTATTAACATAGTTTTCAATGACTACTACATATCGTATTGATTACATAGAATTAGTCTAATAACGTCTTATAAATAATGTGTTACATATGTAAATACTTTCTAATTCATTAGTCGTCTTCTCTGTGAACCTACAGAAGCTGTAAACGTTTTTTGACACGATTTACATTTTCTAACGTGTTTAATTACTTGTAAGTGATTGTGGTAAGTACTTGGCTACAATGACATCACCAAGATGAAGTAATCACTTAAAATGCTATTGTTTAAGTAAATATTACTTGGTAATCCAAGTTTTTCCTGGGATATGTACATTTTATTTATACATATATATTACGTATCAGTTGTAATTCAGTTCTGAGTTGGGGAACAACTATTTGGTCATCGCCATTATTTTTTAAGGACGGTCAGGCTTGTGTTTGTTGTCAAACTTTCGTCAGAGTTCCTTCTAATGAAAACTATTTTTTTCATTAAACGCGTGCTTTCGATTTACCTCCGAATGAAGTTATTTGTTTAACTGGTGGATACCATATAATAATCACGATATAACCTGATGGAGAAGACTATTTAAACTCAAATCAAACACCATTAAAACTCTTAAAATTAATATTGGTAGTGATCAAGGATAAAACTCTGTTCGGTGCACTAACTTCCTATATAAAGGTATAGATCGTTTGGTGGGGTTTCTCCGACAACTTTGACATCAATATGAACATTTGGAAAAAAATTGGCTATAGTGGGCGTGGCACCTCCCATATAAAGAAAATATTAAATTCGTATATCTGAGAAAATATACCAACTAAAGTCCTCAAATTAAGTCGGAGCCACTTCAATATCAATATTTAAAACATAAATGGGCGGATTAGCAGTAGGGGGCGTGGCACCATCCATACGAATTAAATACAATATTCGTATATCTGGAAAACTATTAGAGTTAGAATACTGGAACACGAACATATGTATGTATATTGGGGTCCAGCAAAATTGGGAGTGGTAGTTTCCATAAACCTGAACAAATACAGGTTATAGTATATATGCGTTCTAAAACAAGTTGTGAAGCTAAGTAATACAATGTTCCTGTAATTAAAACACCAAAAATACACATAAATATTTGTAACCCTCTTATTAGCGTACTCCTTAAAACATTTCAACCCTTTTATATTTGTTGTCTTATTACACTATGCGACAAATTGAAGGTCATGTTCTGGGGGCTTGAAAATTCCATTTTGACATTTAACTTTTAATCTTTAAAACTATTATTAGTTATAATATTTTAACCAACAAAGTTAATAAGCAATTTCTTTAAATCTTTTCAGATTTGGGTCAAATAAATCCGCTTGATATATAACTTATTAAAATAAAATATTTTAAGTTTCCATGGATTTCAGCATGGTAAACATAGAACCAGATGTTTTTAAAACCTAAAATTAAGAAAAATATTTAATTGAAACAAGATACTTGTAAACTTAATACTAACCCATAAAAATAAAGGTAAATCGGCCACAAAGAAAACCCCCGTTAAAATACAAGGTTTTTGGGCTCTCATCATGATTAAAAGCAATAACTTTTTAGATTTGATGCTCATATCGTGCCATTGGAAATACTCATAAATGCAGACTGCTACGGAGGTACTCTTTGAACAATGGAATATAAAACTATTATTCTTCAATAATATATTATAACAAACTTACTCCATCTATTATCTTCTGACCCCCAAGACAATACATCATCAACTGTATGGAAACTGCTATTAAAAACAATATATGAAATACCAATGTTGCCAGTTCGCCGCCTCGAGCAATTTGAAATATCAAGCAAGCAATTTGCAAAAAGCTAATGGTATATTTAAAGAATACCGTCACCATGAATACATCATTGCATTTATTGGCTAATGCTATAATACGATGGTGATATTTAATGTGTTCTATAATAGATCTAATGAATTCGGGCTCATCATCCGGTTTCCTTAAAGAATTTGCTGTCTTTTTGAAGCGCAAATTTAAAATGCGAAATTGTGCCGTTACATTGTGGACAATCCAGGAAAATAATGCATCATTTGCTATTGTACCATTTAGAATATAACAAACTGATATTATATTCCAAATATAGACTAAAATATAACCATTGTATGATTTTGGATCCATGGCAATGTAATATCTAAAGAGAAAAGAGAGGAATAGAGACAGGTCATTAAATGTAAAGGCCCCATAACATTCAAAAATCTTACAGCTACAACGTTGATTTCAGGCATTACATTTTGGATCTAAGGTCTCATATAGTGGTCAGATTCAAAAGACGATCTGATAGAAACTAAATAGATTAAGCAGGACAATAAAATTCCAAATACTAACTTAACCACAGAGACGAACCACCACCACCCTTTTTGACTTGCAAGAACCCTCAGCAGGTAGCAGTAGATTTCGTTCTAATATCTAATCTCTGAACTTTGCAGTCCCGTCGCTCAATATCTGGCAATATCTGAAACATTCCTTGACGACAATTCACAACCACACAGCCTAAGGAATGGCGTCTGTAGATTCGGTAACAGTATCTAGAATCTAGTATGTAGTAGAGCGAAGACTGATCTCCATCATTAAGCAATGTATAGATTTAACTCTGAACATATTCTGACAAAGAAGGTAATTTTATCCATAACCATTCAACCCATCACGCAAATCCTTCTTTAAACTAAAACAATCATATTGGATTCATCAAGGAAACAGTGATAAAGTCATAATAACAATCTATACTGCGACCCCATGGGTATTGCAACGGGATCATACACAAATGAAACCAAGTGAGCTCACTTTTGATTTCTATAACATATGACAGTGATACATGATAGTAGGTGATGTCTTACTCAAATAAACTACTTACGCTGCCTTCAATGGCGGATCGAGATTGTCCATAAACCCGTGACCTTTTAAATAATAGAACAATGCCACTAAAATTGGTGACAAAAAAGCCATTACTACAGTGGCCAAAACGAAGCTAAAAAATAACGTGGAATAAAAATAATCTTTACGATTTTCGTCAATTATAATTTCCAGTTCATCATCGCGACCTGTTTTTAAGAAAACATTAGTAGTAAATATATGTAATACATTTCAGAAAAAAAAAATATTCTAAAATTGTACCTTCCAAATTCCACAACCATATATGACGCACTAAATTAACTACTCTCTTCTTATTGCATGCAAAAACCCACATTTTTATTAAAACCAAGAGGGACTGCCAAAATGGTGCCAATATATTGGTCATCAAGTCCATATCATGTCGATATTCAGCAGCATAAATCAACATAAAGACACAAAGAGTCGTTAGTGAAGCCATGGGAATCCAGTTTAAAAACGGATTAAAAATAGTTCTTGTCTGTGATGTCACATCGATACCCATACAATTGAAAGCGAATTTTTGCACTGAAAAATATGTTTTTAAACCATATTGTCGTGGTAGGGCATCCGATGTAGATTTGAGTTTAAATAGTAGTCTCATTTTTTTCAAGTTGTTCCTTTTTGGTGGTTGATTGCAATTGATATTTTGAATGATATTCGAATATTTTGATTTTCTTATATTTTGACTTTGCATACATAGTTAGTACATGTTCAGTTATATTTTACTTTAATGATAATTTATTATAAACGCCTTGTCTGCAAAACCAAAGATGAACTATTTAAATTGGATATTTTGTTTAGATTATTTCTTTATATTTTGTTTTAATTTTCAGGTGAATGAACCTTAGTAGTTATAAATTATAAAGTACCAAAAGAAAATAATATAATTACATTAATTTACTAAAATACAAACAAATTTGTCAAATGCATAAAATATTAACTGAATTAAAAACAAGTAAGAGTTCTATATATCTTACATACCCTTCACCATGATGTGCTAAAAAACAGTCAGTACGAATTTTACAAATAATCAAAAAATTACAATTGTAAAACGGTGAGGTACCAAAAAGTCCCCTTTTATGAGTTCTCACCTAATCCGGGCTCTACATAATTAATTTCATGTTTCTAGGTTCAATATTATAGAGATTTAAAAAAGTACCTTTTGAAGAACGAAAAAGTATCAAAAAGTCCCCTTTTATGGGTTCTCACTTAATTCAGACTCTACATACTAAATTTCATGTTTCTATGTTCAATATTATAGAAATTTCAAAAAGTACCTTTTGTAGAACCAAAAAGTACCAAAAATGTGTTCTCGCCGAATCCGGGCTCTATAAACTTAATTTCATGTTTCTAGGTTCAATATTATAGAAAATTCAAAAAGTACCTTTTGTAGAACGAAAAAGTACCAAAAAGTCCCCTTTTATGTGTTCTCGCCTAATCCAGGTTCTACATACTTAATTTCATGTTTCTAGGTTCAATATTATAGAAATTTCAAAAAGTACCTTTTGAAAAAAGAAAAAAGTACCAAAAATATTGGTTCCCACTTATTCCAGGCTCTACATAATTAATTTCATGTTTCTAGGTTCAATATTATAGAAATTTCAAAAAGTACCTTTTGAAGAACGAAAGAGTACCAAAAAGTCCCCTTTTATGGGTTCTCACTTAATCCAGACTCTACATACTTAATTTCATGTTTCTAGGTTCAATATTATAGAAAATTCAAAGAGTACCCTTTGAAGAACGACAAAGTACAAAAACGTATCCTTTTATAGGTTCTCACATAATCCAGGATCTATATACAATTTTATGTTTCTGGGTTCAATATTATAGAAATTTCAAAAAGTACCTTTTTTAGAACGAAAAAGTACCAAAAAGTAAGTAGGTTCAATATTATAGTAATTTCAAAAAGTGCCTTTAAAAGACTGAAAAAGTGCCAAAAAGTCCCCTTTTATCGGTTCTCACTTAATCCAGACTCTACATACTTAATTTCATGTTTCTAGGCTCAATATTATAGTAATTTCAAAAAGTACCTTTTGTAGAACGAAAAAGTACCAAAAAGTACCCTTTTGTAGGTTCTTACCTAATCAAGGCCCTTCATGCTAAATTTCATGTTTCTAGGTTCAATATTATAGAAAATTCAAAAAGTACCTTTTGTAGAACGAAAAAGTACCAAAAAGTCTCCTTTTATAGGTTCTTACCTAATTCATGCTAAATTTCATGTTTCTATGTTCAATATTATAGGAAATTCAAAAAGTACCTTTTGAAGAACCAATAAGTCCCCTTTTGTATTTTTTCACTTACTCCGGGTCCAACATACAGTTTCATTCGTAACGTGTTGCTCTTGCTCTGCATTAGGTCTAACCAGAGCACCACATAATCTGTTACTGTGGGTGGCTAGTTGCCCACAGGACTTGTCCTGGCTGGTCAGTTGGTTGAGGTTCCTTCGGGATCCACGTAGTGGCTGTGGTTGAAACCTACATCGCAGGAAGGGGGTGCTTGGTTAAAAGACTGATACACGGTGAAATATAATTTTCAAGATGCAATTTTGGACCGATATTATGTTTTAGTTCTGTATCCGTGAATCGTTTCGCCAGCCTGTGTCAGATTAAAAAAAATTCATATGTATGTGTATATCCTCTGGTTAGGTTCCGAAAGAATTGTTACATCGATACACGATTCTCTTTAAACGTTAATAAATACACCCATAACCACGAGTGAATAGATGTCATATACATAAGTTTTCACGAGAATACCACACCATAAGATATCGGATGACTTCTTTATATGTCAATTCATAATTTGATGTCGAAAGTAACAACCAGAAGAACAAATAAGAAAGTAAAGTATATTGATGATGTTATTGATATATGGGAGTTATGGATAAATATACAATTTCCTTTAAGGGCTTAAGGGATATCTATCAAAAAAGAATATTTTTAAACTCTAGAATAACTCTTGTATCTATTAAGCTTTTATTACACTTTAACAAATTATTACCAAAGCATTTGCAAACAATTTACATAGAACAATTTTAACAACAAATATATATGAATAAACTTAATTATTAATTCCTTTTTAGCTTTCCAGGATTAGAATTATTTCGTCCCCTTTTCCTCGAGAGTCAAAAGCATAGCTATGAAAGAGCTAGCAGTATTGAAAACCTATTAAGTTATTGAAAAGGAAAAATATGTACATGAAACAAATAAGAATTTTTAGTCGCTTAAGTCCAACTATATAATACCCTAAAACAAACAATGGTACAGAAAAAATATTTAGGGAAATAAAAGTGTAACTTTAAAAGATTAGACCGATTTGAATTATATTTCACTTGTTCAAAGGGGAAAGATTTTCTAGCACTGCAAAAGACATACATTTCTAAAAAGTAGACTTAATTTCCTATCCAATGATATATAGTACGTCTACCTTGTACTTTTCACATGCAAAATTAAAGATAAAATATTTAACATCTCATGATTTCGAAAGAAATCCACTCACCCACAAAAATAAACTCAAGTCGGCTTCAAAGAACACTCCAGTCACAACACAAGGTTTTTGGGCTCTCATCAGAGGCATAAGTAATAGTTTTCTTGTTTTTATACTCAAATCGTGCCATTTGAAAGAATCATAAATGTAAAAAGCTACCGAAGTACTCTAGATAAATTAATAGTTATGAAATCCCATTAAAAATTCCTAATAATACAACCTCATCTTTAATCCTTTGTCCACCACCACAATACAATATCAACTGCAATGAAACCGATATCAAAAAGGATAGATGAAATAACTGCGCAGACAGTTCACGTCCCCGGGCAAATTGATAGGCCAGAAATGCAATTTGTATACAACTAATGGTGAATTTAAGGAAAACTATAATCTTAAAGACATCATTGAAATTTTCAGCCAACTCAATAACATGACAATGATGTTTTATACGATCAACTATCAGCTGACGAAATTCCTCTTCATCTCCCGGATGACGAACCGAATTGGCATCGATTTTGAAGTGTAATTTGAGAATGCGAAATTGTGCCACCACATTGTGCATGAACCAAGAGTACAGCGAATCAATGGCAAGATTTCCATTGATTACAAAATAAATACCGAATAAATTCCAGATATATGCAATAGCATAGCCCAAATTGCTATTGGTAGTATCTAGAAAGTAACTGTAAACGTAAAGAGTAAGACATCAAAAATTATACAAATTAACACTTGTATATTAAGACTTACGCTGCTTTTACGGGAGGATACAAATTCTCTCGAAACCCTAGTCCCTTTAGATAATAGAAAAATGCTATAACAAAGGGTGAAACCACAGCCAATGCACCTGTTGTAAAAACAACTATATAGTAAACAGTGGAAAATTGTATATCTTTACGATTTTCCTCATATAATATTTTCAAATCTTCATCAGTGGCTGAAAAATAAAAACAGACAAAAATTAAAATTTATAATAAAACTTCAGTCATCTCAAATTGTAGCAATAACCCCTAACATACACTTTTTGAGCAAAATTATGTAAAATTTTAATTAATCCAACAAAATTCCTAATTAACATTAAAATCCCACTTACCTTTCACATTCAACAGCCATATTCTACGCACCAATTTGATAATTTTCTCCTTCTTCCAAATAAAATACATAATTTTCATACAAGATAAACTTGATTGCCAAATGGGCGATAAAGCATCCGTTACCAGATACAAATCGCTTATATATTGACTGGCATAGATGACAACGGGAAAACAGAGAGTCAACGTAGACATCATTGGCAACCAAGCCATACACGTATTAACAATTGTTCTTTCCAATGAGGTGGGATCAATACCGATAGCGGCAAAACTAATAGATTGTACGAAAAAATAACCCTTAATCCCTTCCTGTTTGGGTACAGCATCTGGAGCTGAATTAAAAAACATTGTAGTTGTGCTTTTTGGACGAAAATTTAAGAACATTTTCTACCGAAAGTGGCCTGCATTATGATTCGATTGTGGGTATGTTAATAATTTTTGTACTCTTTTAATTATTACCATTTACAAAGTATTGACGTTTTGTGTTAAATTGTTGGCAACACCCATTGAATAAACAAATGTCAATATGTAAGTACCGTAATTAATTTAAATTACATGTACATATGTATGCACATATGTATGTTATTTTGTACAATAATATTACTTAAATGAAATTTATAGTAATATGTATGTATATAAGTCTAAAGTCTAATCTATAACGTATACTATATATAGTCAATAGTTTGTCTAGTCTATAGTCTAGTCTATAGTCTAGTCTATGGTCTAGTCTATAGTCTAGTCTATAGTCTAGTCTATAGTCTAGTCTATAGTCTAGTCTATAGTCTAGTCTATAGTCCTAGTCTATAGTCTAGTCTATAGTCTAGTCTATAGTCTAGTCTATAGTCTAGTCTAATAGTCTAGTCTATAGTCTAGTCTATAGTCTAGTCTATAGTCTAGTCTTATTAGTCTAGTCTATAGTCTAGTCTATAGTCTAGTCTAGTAGTCTAGTCTAGTCTATAGTCTAGTCTATAGTCTAGTCTATAGTTCTAGTCTATAGTCTAGTCTATAGTCTAGTCTATAGTCTAGTCTATAGTCTAGTCTATAGTCTAGTCTATAGTCTAGTCTATAGCTAGCTATAGTCTAGTCTATAGTCTAGTCTATAGTCTAGTCTATAGTCTCTATAGTCTAGTCTATAGTCTAGTCTATAGTCTAGTCTATAGTCTAGTCTATAGTCTAGTCTAGTCTAGTCTATAGTCTAGTCTATAGTCTAGTCTATAGTCTAGTCTATAGTCTAGTCTATAGTCTAGTCTATAGTCTAGTCTATAGTCTAGTCTATAGTCTAGTCTATAGTCTAGTCTATAGTCTAGTCTATAGTCTAGTTTATAGTCTAGTCTATAGTCTAGTCTATAGTCTAGTCTATAGTCTAGTCTATAGTCTAGTTATAGTCTAGTCTATAGTCTAGTCTATAGTCTAGTCTATAGTCTAGTCTATAGTCTAGTCTATAGTCTAGTCTATAGTCTAGTCTATAGTCTAGTCTATAGTCTAGTCTATAGTCTATAGTCTAGTCTATAGTCTAGTCTATAGTCTAGTCTATAGTCTAGTCTATAGTCTAGTCTATAGTCTAGTCTATGGTCTAGTCTATAGTCTAGTCTATAGTCTAGTCTATAGTCTAGTCTATAGTCTAGTCTATAGTCTAATCTATAGTCTAGTCTATAGTCTAGTGTATAGTCTAGTCTATGGTCTAGTCTATAGTCTAGTCTAGTCTATAGTCTAGTCTATAGTCTAGTCTATAGTCTAGTCTATAGTCTAGTCTATAGTCTAGTCTATAGTCTAGTCTATAGTCTAGTCTATAGTCTACTCTATAGTCTTGTCTATAGTCTAGTCTATAGTCTAGTCTGTAGTCTACTCTATAGTCTAGTCTATAGTCTAGTCTATAGTCTAGTCTGTAGTCTACTCTATAGTCTAGTCTATAGTCTAGTCTATAGTCTAGTCTATAGTCTAGTCTATAGTCTAGTCTATAGTCTAGTCTATAGTCTAGTCTATAGTCTAGTCTATAGTCTAGTCTATAGTCTAGTCTATAGTCTGGTCTATAGTCTAGTCTATAGTCTAGTCTATAGTCTAGTCTATAGTCTGGTCTATAGTCTAGTCTATAGTCTAGTCTATAGTCTAGTCTAAAGTCTAGTCTATAGTCTAGTCTATAGTCTAGTCTATAGTCTAGTCTATAGTCTGGTCTATAGTCTAGTCTATAGTCTAGTCTATAGTCTAGTCTATGTCTAGGTCTATAGTCTAGTCTATAGTCTAGTCTATAGTCTAGTCTATAGTCTAGTCTATAGTCTAGTCTATAGTCCTAGTCTATAGTCCTAGTCTATAGTCTAGTCCTATAGTCTAGTCTATAGTCTAGTCTATAGTCTAGGTATAGTCTAGTCTCTAGTCCTAGTCTATAGTCTAGTCTATAGTCTAGTCTATAGTCCTAGTCTATAGTCTAGTCTATAGTCTAGTCTATAGTCTAGTCTATAGTCTAGTCTAGAGCTAGTTCTATAGTCTAGTCCTATAGTCTAGTCATAAGTCTAGTCTATAGTCTAGTCTCTAGTCTAGTCCTAATAGTCTAGTCTATAGCTAGTCTTATCTATTCTATAGTCTAGTCTATATGTCTAGTCTATGATCTAGTCTATAGTCTAGTCTATAGTCTAGTCATAGTCTAGTCGATAGTCTAGTCTATAGTCTAGTCTATAGGCTAGTCTATAGTCCTAGTTTCTATTCGAGTCTATAGTCTAGTCTATAGTCTAGTCTATAGTCTAGTCTATAGTCAAGTCTATAGTCTAGTCTATAGTCTAGCCTATAGTCTAGTCTAGTCTATAGTCTAGCCTATAGTCTAGTCTAGTCTATAGTCTAGTCTATATTCTAGTCTATAGTCTAGTCTATAGTCTAGTCTATAGTCTAGTCTATAGTCTAGTCTATAGTCTAGTCTATAGTCTAGTCCATAGTTTTCCCAAATGCAAGTTTTCGTAGCCAAACACATTCAAAAAACGTCACGTTTGGCGAGAAATCTTCATATCTGACAGCCCTGCTGACTAGGCCACTTGCAGCAATACAACATTGATAAAGGCTAGGCACTTGCCACATGATCTGATCAAAGGACCATTTGCCAAACATGATGATTATCCACTGAGAGAAAATAATTATTCAAATTATGAGATTTAATTACTTATTTATTGTAAATAATAAAAAAAATGCATAATAAAAGCATTTGATTGCAATTTATTTAAAATTCAAAGTAATTAAACATTTAACCATATATTAAGACATTTAACTTTTATTCTTTAAAATTATCATTAGTTTTAATAATTTAGCTAACAAAAATATATATAAGCAGTACCTTTAAATCTATTCAAAATATGCAAGGTAAAAGTTTTGGGTCAGATAAATCTCCTGAATCTTGTTTAAGCTTCCATTGATTTCAGCATGGTAAACATAGAACCAGATGTTTTTAAGACCTAAAATTAAAAAATATACATTTAATTGATGAAAGAAACTAATAAAAATTTTTGTAAATTTAATACCCACCCATAAAAATAAAGGTAAATCGGCCACAAAGAAAACACCCGTTAAATTACAAGGTTTTTGGGCTCTCATTATGGATAAAAGCAATAACTTTTTAGATTTGATGCTCATATCGTGCCATTGGAAATACTCATAAATGGAGACTGCTACGGAGGTACTCTTTGAAAAAGGGAATAGAAAACTACTATTCTTCAATAATATATTACAACAAAATTTACCCCATCTATTATCTTCTGGCCCCCAAGGCAATACATCATCAGCTGTATGGAAACTGCTATTAAAAACACTATATGAAATACCAATGTTGCCAGTTCACCACCACGAGCAATTGTAAATATCAAACAGGCAATTTGCAAAAAGCTAATGGTATATTTGAAGAATACCGTCACCATGAAAACATCATTGAAATTATTGGCTAATTCTATAACACGATGATGATATTTAATGTGTTGTGTAATAGATCTTATGAATTCGCGTTCATCACCCGGTTTTCTTAAAGAATTTGCTGTCTTTTTGAAGCGCAAATTTAAAATGCGAAATTGTGCCGTTACATTGTGGGCAATCCAGGAAAATAATGTATCATTTGCTATTGCACCATTTGAAATATAACAAACTGATATTATATTCCAAATATAGATCAAAATGTATCCATTGTATGATTTTGGATCCATGGCAATGTAATATCTAAAGAGAGGTCAGGAAGAGAGAAACATTAAACATAATAGATGTAATCACATAGAATATATTCAACATATTCATGGCTAACATTTAGTTCCACTGGCAGTCCTTAAAGGATTCGATTGTCTCTGCAAAAGTACCAACCTTACACCGAAATTATTAATTTCACGATGCAATCAATCTTTAAACCAACAATATATTCCTTTAATTGGTGTTTTCAACCAACAACACAACTACAACTAAAACACCTAACCTCACTACCTACCTACCACCTACCTACCCTACCTACCGAATAAACGAACAAAACGAACTAACTAACACCTAAAACCTAACCTAACCTAACCTAAAACTACCTAACTAACTAACGAACAACGAACGAACAACTAACGACGAACTAACGAACTAACAACTAACGAGAAGAACGAACGAACGAACGAACGAACGAACGAACGAACGAAACGAACGAACGAACGAACGAACGAACGAACGAAGAACGAACGAACGACGAAACGAAACGAACGAACGAACGAAAACGAACGAACGAACGAACGAACGAACGAACGAACAACGAACGAACGAACGAACGAACGAACGAACGAACGAACGAACGAACGAACGAACGAACGAACGAACGAACGAAACGAACGAAACGAACGAACGAACGAACGAACGAACGAACGAACGAACGAACAACGAACGAACGAACGAACGAAAACGAACGAACGAACGAACGAACGAACGAACGAACGAACGAAAGAACGAACGAACGAACGAACGAACGAACGAACGAACGAACGAACGAACGAACGAACGAACGAACGAACGAACGAACGAACGAACAACGAACGAACGAACGAACGAACGAACGAACGAAGAACGAACGAAACGAACGAAAACGAACGAAAACGAACGAACGAACGAACGAACGAACGAACGAACGAACGAACGAACGAACGAACGAACGAACGAAAAACGAACGAACGAACGAACGAACACAACGAAAACGAAACGAACGAAACGAACGAACGAACGAACGAACTAACGAACGAACGAACGAACGAACGAACGAACGAAACGAAAACGAACTAACGAACGAACGAACGAACGAACGAACGAACGAACGAACGAACGAACGAACGAACGAACGAACGAACGAACGAACGAACGAACGAAGAACGAACAAAACGAACGAACGAACGAACGAACGAACGAACGAACGAACGAACGAACGAACGAAAGAACGAACGAACGAAGAACGAACGAAGAACGAACGAACGAAGAACGAAAACGAACGAACGAACGAACGAACGAACGAACGAACGAACTACTAACGAACTAAAAACGAACTAACGAACGAACGAACTAAACGAACTAACGAACGAAAACGAACTAACGAACGAACTAAACGAACGAAAACTAACTAACAACTAACTAACTAACTAACTAACTAACTACTAACTAACTACTAACTAACACTAACTAACTAACTAACTAACAACTAACTAACTAACTAACTAACTAACTACTAACTAACTACCTAACTAACTACTACTAACTAACTACTAACTAACTAACTACTAACTAACTACACTAACTAACTAACTAACTACTAACTACCACTAACTAACTAACTAACTAGACTAACTAACTAACTAACTAACTAACTAACTAACTAACTAACTAACTAACTAACAACTATACTAACTTACTACTAACTAACTAACTAACTAATACTAACTACTAACTACATTGATCATTTAAAAATAACAAACCAATCTGATCAATAGAGAATCAGTTTATGTAAGAATTGAGTCCTCTTTATACATCCGTATGGGGTCTATCGCTCTTTCAACAGACAGACGGGCATGTAGAAACGAACGGCATCAAATTAGGAACTAGAATATATAATATTCCGATGTGTTTCAAAAGAAAATCACAAAATCAAGACACCCTTATCATATATAATGATTCATGTTACGTTACCCAAATAAAACTACTTACGCCTGCCTTTAAAGGCGGATCGAGATTATCCATAAATCCTTGACCCTTTAAATAATAGAAAAATGCCACTAAAATTGGTGACAAAAACGCCATTACTACAGTGGCCATAACAAAGCGAAAAAATAATTTAGAATAAAAATAATCTTTACGATTTTCGTCTATTATGATATCCAACTCATCAGCGCGACCTATGGTTTTTAAGAAAACTTATTAAATATAAGTATATTACCTTCCAAATATATGTATGTATTACCTTCCAAATTCCACAACCATATATGACGCACTAATTTCACTACTCTCTTCTTATTCCAGACAAAAACCCACATTTTTATTAAAGCCAAGACAGCTTGCCAAAATGGTGCCAATATATCGGTCATCAAGTCCATATCATGTCGATATTCAGCAGCATACATAAACATAAATACGCAAAGAGTCATTAGTAAAGCCATGGAGATCCAGTTTATGAATGGATTAAATATAGTTCTATTCTGTGATGTCACATCGATACCCATACAATTGAAAGCGAAGTTTTGCACTACAAAATATGTTTTTAAACCATATTGTGGCGGTAGGGCATCTGCTGCAGATTTGGGTTTAAGTAGTAGACGCATTTTTTTCTTCAAGAGAAAATTTTGAATTCAAATTATTTAAGGTTCTTAGCCGCTATTGATCTTTCAACACGAATAAGTATTTTCATACTAAAATCAAAATTAAATAATCTTTTACACACATTTATTAAGCATTTATTTCAATCATTAACAAAGCGTTTGCCAACAATTACATAGAACAATTTTGACATCAAAAATTTACATATAAACTTAATTATTAATTCCCTTTTAACGTTAGAAAATGGTTTATCAAAGATTTATTTTATGTCGTTTCCTTTTCCTCGAGAGTCAAGAGCATAGTTATGAAAGAGCCAGCAGTTTTGAAAACCTATTAAGTTATTAAAAAGGAAAAATAAGAAAGTATAGTTGAATAAATCCGACTATATAATAGCCTATAATAGTTTTGATTATGGACTATGGTTTATGTCAGATTTATAACAAGTCTTAAATTGTATTTTGAAAGAAATCCAATTGATTAAGCACTACTCACCCATAAAAATAAACTCAAGTCGGCTTCAAAGAACACTCCAGTCACAATACAGGGTTTCTGAGCTCTCATCAGGGGCAAAAGTAATAGCTTTTTAGTTTTAATACTCAAATCATGCCATTTGAAATAATCATAAATGAAAACCGCCACCGAAGTACTCTAGGTAAATAAATTGTTAGAAACTTCCTCTAATAATTCGTAAAAATACTACTTACCTCATCTTTAATCCGTTGCCCACCATTACAATACAATATCAACTGCATTGAAACCGATATCAAAAAGAATAGATGAAATAACTGGGCAGAAAGTTCACGTCCCCGGGCAAATTGATAGGCCAGGAAAGCAATTTGTATAAAACTAATGGTGAATTTTATGAAAACTATAATCTTATAGACATCATTGAAATTTTCCTCCAACTCAATAACACGACGATGATGTTTTATACGATCAACTATTAGCTGGCGAAATTCCTCTTCATCTCCGCGATGACGAACCGTATTGGCATCGCTTTTAAAGTGTAATTTGAGAATGCGAAATTGTGCCACCACATTGTGCATGAACCAAGAGTATAACGAATCAATGGCGAGATTTCCATTGATTACAAAATAAATACCAGATACATTCCACAGATATGCAATAGCATAACCCAAATGGCTTTTAGTATCCGGAAAGTAACTGTAAAGGCAAAGAGAAAGACATTAATGACGATAGAAATGAAATTTAGAAACTTAAAACGTACGCTGCTTTTAGGGGAGGACCCAAATTCTCACGAAATCCTAGTCCCTTTAGATGATAGAAAAATGCTATAACAAAGGGTGAAACCAAAGCCAATACTCCCGTTGTAAAAACCACTATATAGTAAACCGTGGAAAATTTTGTATCTCTACGATTTTCTTCATATAATATTTTCAATTCTTCATCAGTGGCTGAAAACAAACAAAAAATAATTAAAATTCACTTAACAATTAAAGTTTTAATTGAAATCGAGCGGCCAAAAACTTGATAATTCAACAAACTTTTACATATAAGCCCAAGTATTTTCTTCTAAAGGTTTAAGAAAACAGACTTATCACATGTTTTATAACCAACAATACTTTCTTTTTTCTGCCTTCTTATAATAAAAAATCAATTAAACCTTTAATTAATCCAACAAACTTACCCTTCACATTCATTAGCCATATTCTACGCACTAATTTGATAATTTTCTCCTTATTCCAAATAAAATACATTAATTTCATAATAGCCAAACTTGCTTGCCAAATGGGCGATAAAGCATCCGTTACTAGATCCAAATCAGTTATATATTGACTGGCATAGATGACAATGGGAAAACAGAGAAATAGCAGAGACATCATTGGCCACCAAGCCATATAAGTATTGACAATTGTTCTTTCCAATGAGGTGGGATCAATACCGACACAGGCAAAACTAAAAGATTGTACGAAAAAATAACGTTTAATACCTTCTTGGTTGGGCACAGCATCTGGAGCTGGTTTAAAAAACATAACGAAAGTTAATGAACTTTTACTGCCGAAAGTGGTCAGTATAATGACTTTATTTTTGTTATTTTAATAAAATTTAACCCCTTTTTTTGGAATAATATTGACGTTTTGTGTTAAACTGTTGGCAACACCCATTCTATAAACAATTGTAAATATGTAATTACCGTCTTTAATTTAAATTATATGTTATTTTTGTATTGTAAATAAAATATTTGTTAAATAAATTGTATATGAATAATACAAAATTTTTCCTGTAGAACATGGCACTAGTCGTATATTGCTACCACAGTTCAATAGAACATAAACTATTTCTGTAATAACATCTTTGAACTAGTACAGTGGGGACTTGGGTCAGTTATGAACGGTCTACAAATTATGAAAAAGTGATTACTATAATTTTATTGAACAAATGAATATTGTACAATTTTATCTCAATGCGTTTGTGGTGATGTTTGTAACACGCAAAAATTTTGGTCCAACCCTACCTAAGTCGATTTTGATATGACTGTCCGTCCATGTAAACTTTGTTCTCATGCTACAGGTCATAAGTTTCAATTTGATAAAATTTGGCCATTATTTTGCCTAGATAGGGGGGCTAGGGTCAAAGTCCCTTTCAGAAAATGTTCAAGCCATTTTCCAACCACAAATTTCACTTAGTTATAAACACTAACATCACGATGAAATTCTGCATAAATAAGTTTCATGTAGACGTAAATACCTCTATCAAAACTTATAAGAGATAGAGCCATATTTACCCTTGCCCCCGTGTAACAACTCTTTCAAAAAATGTATTGCTTAAGCCAATGCCCAACTATACATTCTTACTAATTAGGTAATGCAAAAAAAAATAACTTCCTCTGAAGATTAATAGAAAAAATATTTTAACCCGGGGAAAAACTACTGGTTAAACGATAACAGAAAGTGGAATTAACGGATCTAAGAGTGTTCGTTTGCCAGTTAGTTAGTTAGTCAGTCAGTCAGTCAGATCAGTCAGTTAGTTAGTTAGTTAGTGTAGTTAGTTAGTTAGTTAGTTAGTTAGTTAGTTAGTTAGTTAGCTTAGTTAGTTAGTTAGTTAGTTCGTTAGTTAGTTAGTTAGTTGTAGTTAGTTAGTTAGTTAGTTAGTTTAGTTAGGTAGTTAGTTAGTTAGTTAGTTAGTAGTTAGTTAGTTAGTTAGTTAGTTAGTTAGTTAGTTAGTTAGTTAGTTATGTTAGTTAGTTAGTTAGTTAGTTATTTAGTTAGTTAGTAGTTAGTTAGTTAGTTAGTTAGTTATTAGTTGTTAGTTAGTTAGTTAGTTAGTAGTTGTTAGTTAGTTGTTAGTTAGTTAGTTAGTAGTTAGTTTAGTTAGTTAGTTAGTTAGTTAGTTAGTAGTTAGTTAGTTAGTTAGTTAGTTAGTTAGTTAGTTAGTTAGTTAGTAGTAGTTAGTAGTTAGTTAGTTAGTTAGTTAGTAGTTAGGTTAGTTAGTTAGTTAGTTAGTTAGTTAGTTAGTTAGTTAGTTAGTTAGTTAGTTAGTTAGTAGTAGTTCGTTAGTAGTAGTTAGTTAGTTAGTTAGTTAGTTAGTTAGTTAGTTAGTTAGTTAGTTAGTTAGTAGTTAGTTAGTTAGTTAGTTAGTTGTTAGTTAGTTAGTTACGTAGTTAGTTAGGTTAGTTAGTAGTTAGTTAGTAGTTAGTTAGTTAGTTAGTTTAGTTAGTTAGTTAGTTAGTTAGGTAGTTGGTAGTTAGTTAGTTAGGTTAGTTAGTAGTTAGTTAGTAGTTAGTTAGTTAGGTAGTGTTAGTTAGTTAGTAGTTAGGTTAGTAGTTAGTTAGTAGTTAGTAGTTAGTTAGTTAGTTAGTTAGTTAGTTAGTTAGTTAGTTAGTTAGTTAGTTAGTTAGTTAGTTAGTTAGTTAGTTAGTAGTTAGTTAGTTAGTTAGTTAGTTAGTTAGTTAGTTAGTTAGTTAGTTAGTTAGTTAGTTAGTTAGTTAGTTAGTTAGTTAGTTAGTTAGTTAGTTAGTTAGTTAGTTAGTTAGTTAGTTAGTTAGTTAGTTAGTTAGTTAGTTAGTTAGTTAGTTAGTTAGTTAGTTAGTTAGTTAGTTAGTTAGTTAGTTAGTTAGTTAGTTAGTTAGTTAGTTAGTTAGTTAGTTAGTTAGTTAGTTAGTTAGTTAGTTAGTTAGTAGTTAGTTAGTTAGTTAGTTAGTTAGTTAGTTAGTTAGTTAGTTAGTTAGTAGTTAGTTAGTTAGTTAGTTAGTTAGTTAGTTAGTTAGTTAGTTAGTTAGTTAGTTAGTTAGTTAGTTAGTTAGTTAGTTAGTTAGTTAGTTAGTTAGTTAGTTAGTTAGTTAGTTAGTTAGTAGTTAGTTAGTTAGTTAGTTAGTTAGTTAGTTAGTTAGTTAGTTAGTTAGTTAGTTAGTTAGTTAGTTAGTTAGTAGTTAGTTAGTTAGTTAGTTAGTTAGTTAGTAGTTAGTTAGTTAGTTAGTAGTTAGTTAGTTAGTTAGTTAGTTAGTAGTTAGTTAGTTAGTTAGTTAGTTAGTAGTTAGTTAGTTAGTTAGTTAGTTAGTTAGTTAGTTAGTTAGTAGTTAGTTAGTTAGTTAGTTAGTTAGTTAGTTAGTTAGTTAGTTAGTTAGTTAGTAGTTAGTTAGTTAGTTAGTTAGTTAGTTAGTTAGTTAGTTAGTTAGTTAGTTAGTTAGTTAGTTAGTTAGTTAGTTAGTTAGTTAGTTAGTTAGTTAGTTAGTTAGTTAGTTAGTTAGTAGTTAGTTAGTTAGTTAGTTAGTTAGTTAGTTAGTTAGTTAGTTAGTTAGTAGTTAGTTAGTTAGTTAGTTAGTTAGTTAGTTAGTTAGTTAGTTAGTTAGTTAGTTAGTTAGTTAGTTAGTTAGTTAGTTAGTTAGTTAGTTAGTTAGTTAGTTAGTTAGTTAGTTAGTTAGTTAGTTAGTTAGTTAGTTAGTTAGTTAGTTAGTTAGTTAGTAGTTAGTTAGTTAGTTAGTTAGTTAGTTAGTTAGTTAGTTAGTTAGTTAGTTAGTTAGTTAGTTAGTTAGTTAGTTAGTTAGTTAGTTAGTTAGTTAGTAGTTAGTAGTTAGTTAGTTAGTTAGTTAGTTAGTTAGTTAGTTAGTTAGTTAGTTAGTTAGTTAGTTAGTTAGTTAGTTAGTTAGTTAGTTAGTAAGTTAGTAGGATGTATTTTTACATCAAATCCGAAGAAGTGCTAGGGCTCTATCAAGTCTGATCTGCTCTCATTTACCCATTGGCCCTAGTAGGTCGAAAATCATGTCGACATTCAGCAACATAAATAAACATATATACGCAAAGAGCCGTTAGTAAAACCATGGTGATCCAGTCCTAGTAGGTCGAAAAGGTGCATCACTTTTCTCCCTTAAAAACTTTCCAATTGATTTAAAGTTATCAATAGTTTGTTTAGAGCAACAAGTGTCATTGTTTGACCCACGTCATTTATACTCGAGTTGTATCGGTCATGAACGACGATTCTTTTAAGTGAGGGCAGACATTTGTGTTCGTGTAACAGATTTTATGTCGAATGTGAACGCTCTTCTAATCCAGTTACAGCTTCTTAAACTGTATTCCAAGGCCCATATTTTTAATAATAATTTAATTTAATTTAATAATTTTTAATAACAAACAAACTATTAGTAATAGAGAATATTTTTATAAAAATTCTGCATCCTAGCTTTTCGTTAGGACCCATAATATACTTACATATACATATACTTTTCAATGTTTCAAAACGTGTTACAAACGAAATAACAAAATCAATATACTCTCCATCTTTTTTATAGTAGGTATAAAAATCATATTTATAAATATGTCTACTTACGTGAATTTTGAAGATTTAAATTATTTAAAATTCCTTTTTTCAACACAAATAAATACTTCCATACTAAAAGATTAAACAATTTATTACGCAAATTTACTTTTATTACACTTTAACAATTTGTTACCAAAGCATTTGCAAACAATTTACATAGAACAATTTTCACAACATATAAGAATAAACTTAATTATAAATTCCTTTTAAAATTAATTTGAAAATTTAGTTTTTTTCAGCATTAGTTTTAGTTAGACCCCTTTTCCTCGAGAGTCAAAAGCATAGTTATGAAGGAGCTAGCAGTTTTGAAAACCTATTAAGTTGTTAAAAATGTAAAATATGTACATATGTATATTATTAAGCAACTAATGAAAATGCTTAGTTGCTAAGTCCAACTATATAATAATAACGTAAAACACACAGTGGTATAGAAAAAATCTTTAGGAAAATAAAAGTGTAACTTTTATAAGATTAGTCAGATTTAAATGAATTTCATATTGTCGACCACTACAAAAGCATACATATCCTATTCATTGATATATAATACTTCTACCTGGTCCGTTTCTCATGTAAAATTATGAAGGATATATTTAACATTTCATGATTTCGAAAACAAAAATCTACTCACCCACATAAATAAACTCAAGTCGGCTTCAAAGAACACTCCAGTCACAACACAAGGTTTTTGGGCTCTCATCAGAGGCATAAGTAACAGCTTTTTTGTTTTTATACTCAAATCATGCCATTTGAAAGAATCATAAATGTAAAAAGCTACCGAAGTACTCTAGATAAATAAAGAATTATAAAATCCCATTAATAATTCGTGATAACACTACTTACCTCATCTTTAATCCTTTGTCCGCCACCACAATACAATATCAACTGCAATGAAACCGATATCAAAAAGGATAGATGAAATAACTGCGCAGACAGTTCACGTCCCCGGGCAAATTGATAGGCCAGGAAAGCAATTTGTATACAACTAATGGTGAATTTTAGGAAAACTATAATCTTAAAGACATCATTGAAATTTTCAGCCAAATCAATAACACGACAATGATGTTTTATACGATGAACTATTAGCTGGCGAAATTCCTCTTCATCTCCCCGATGACGAACCGTATTGGCATCGATTTTAAAATGTAATTTGAGAATGCGAAATTGTGCCACCACATTGTGCATGAACCAAGAGTATAGCGAATCAATGGCAAGATTTCCATTGATTATAAAATAAACACAGAATAAATTCCAGAGATATGCAACAGCATAACCCAAATGGCTATTAGTATCTAGAAAGTAAGTTCTAAGTTAAAGAGAAGGATATCAACAATGATACAAATGAAGTTCTGTATAGTAAAACTTACGCTGTTTTAACGGGAGGATCCAAATTCTCTCGAAAGCCTAGTCCCTTTAGATAATAGAACAATGCTACAGCAAAGGGTGATACCAAAGCCAATACACCTGTTGTAAAAACTAATATATAGTAAACCATAGAAAATGTTGTATCTCTACGATTTTCCTCATGTAATATTTTCAAATCTCCATCAGTAACTGAAAAATACAAAAAACAAAAATTAAATTTTCTTATTAAAGTTTATAACCATCAAGCTTAACAGAACTTCAACCAACTTAAATTCTAGCAATAACCCTTAACAACCACTTTCTAAGCCGAGTAAACAAGTAAAACTTTAATTAATCCAACAAAATTCGTAATTAACATCAAACTTCCACTTACCTTTCACATTCATTAGCCATGTTCCACGCATCAATTTTATAATTTTCTCTTTATTCCGAATTCATTTTAGATAAACTTGCTTGTCAAATGGGCGACAAAGCATCCGTTACTAGATCCAAATCGCTTATATATATATTGACTGGCGTATATGACAATCGGAAAGCAGAGATTCGACATCAAAATTGCAAATTGTATTGCAAATTATTCTTTCCAATGAGGTGGAATCAATACCAAAAAACTGAATCAGCCATAACTACTAAACTCTCTGAGAATCACACATTCCACTTACCTTTCACATTCAACAGCCATATTCTACGCACCAATTTAACAATTTTTTTCTTATTCCAAATAAAATAAATCATTTTCAGAAAAGACAAACTTGCTTGCCAAATGGGCGATAAAGCATCGGTTACTAGATACAAATCGTTTATATATTGACTGACATAGATGATAACGGGAATGCAGAGAGTCATTGTACACATCATTGGCAAGCAAGCCATACACCTACTGACAATTGTTCTTTCCAATGAGGTAGGATCAATACCTATAGCGGCAAAACTAATAGATTGTACAAAAAAATAACGCCTAATCCCCTCCTGTTTGGGTACAGCATCTGGAGCTGATTTAAAAAACATTGTTGTTGCGTTTTTCGGACGAAAATTTAAGAATATTTTCTGCCGAAAGTGGCCTTCATTATGATTCGGTTATGGTTATGTTCATAATATTTGAACTCTTTTGATATATTGCCGTTTGTGTGTTAAATTGTTGGCAACTCCCATTAAATAAACAAATGTCAATGTGTAAGTACCGTAATTAATTTAAATTATATGTATGTATGTTATTTTGTACAATAATATAACTTAAATAAAATCTATTTATAGTCTAGTCTATAGTATATTATATGTGTCTATAGTGTATTCTATAGTCTAGTCTATAGTCTAGTCTATAGTCTAGTCTATAGTCTAGTCTATAGTCTAGTCTATAATCTAGTCTATAGTCTAGTCTATAGTCTAGTCTATAGTGTAGTCTATAGTCTAGTCTATAGTCTAGTCTATAGTCTAGTCTATAGTCTAGTCTATAGTCTAGTCTATAGTCTAGTCTATAGTCTAGTCTATAGTCTAGTCTATAGTCTAGTCTATAGTCTAGTCTATAGTCTAGTCTATAGTCTAGTCTATAGTCTAGTCTATAGTCTAGTCTATAGTCTAGTCTATAGTCTAGTCTATAGTCTAGTCTATAGTCTAGTCTATAGTCTAGTCTATAGTCTAGTCTATAGTCTAGTCTATAGTCTAGTGTATAGTCTAGTCTATAGTCTAGTCTATAGTCTAGTCTATAGTCTAGTCTATAGTCTAGTCCATAGTCTAGTCTACTATATCTATAGTCTAAACTATATGTTGTCCAGTCTATAGTCTAGTCTAGAGTCTAGTCTAGTCTATAGTCTAGTCTATAGTCTAGTCCATAGTCTAGTCCGTAGTATAGTCTACTATATCTATAGTCTAAACTATATTTTGTCCAGTCTATGTTGTAGTCTATAGTGTAGTCTGTAATCTAGTTTATATTGTAGCCTATAGTTTAGTCTATGGTGTAGCCTATAATCTAGTCTATAGTGTAGCCTTTAGTCTAGTCTGTAGTCTAGCCTATAGTCTAGGCTATAGGCTAGCCTAGTCTATAGCCTAGTCTATAGTCTAGTCTATAGGCTAGTCTATTTTGTAGTCTAGTCTATAGTGCAGTCCGTAGTTTAGTCTAATATATCTATTGTCTAGTCTATATTCTAGTCTTTATTCTAGTCTGTAATCTAATCTATAGTGTAGCCTATAGTCTAATCTATAGTGTAGCCTATAGTCTAGTCTGTAGTGCAGCCTATAGTCTAGTCTACAGCCTAGTCTTTAGCCTAGTCTATAGTCTAGTTTATAGTCTAGTCAATAGTCTAGTTTATAGTCTAGTCTATAGTCTATTCTTTAATCTGGTCTATAGTTTAATCTATAGTCTAGAGTAGGTTAAGCCCAGTCCACTATCGGGGTCATCGGGTGGCGGATAGCTGAACGGCCTAAAGGTGTGGCAAAAAACAAAAGCCTGAAGGCTGATCTGTGACATGGCCCTCTAGAAAGATTCATTAGGAGATTGACTGCGTGTTTTCCCAGTCAAACTAAATTGCCAAAATCCAGAAGCGATTGTTCAAGAGCGGACTGCTCCATGGTCGGCACGTGCGTTTATGTTAGAATCGACTATGCCTCACCTGGCGGTTAGTTATAATACGCTAGGAGTGGGAACCCCGACAAAAAACCCGCAAAGCAAAGTCAGATGATTAGAAATAAAATTACGGTGCACAAAATGCGGGCGGCCGAAGGGGGTATGTTACGTTATCGGATCAAATTGTGAAAAGAAAAGATCTGTAGAAGACCGTGTTGATATTTTTGCAAATCTTGGAATATTGGCCGAACAGTTGGCCGAATCATAATCCACAATGCCATAAAGGACCAAGTTAGGCAAATAAGGCTAACTTATAACCAATTCCGTAATGAGTAGAGTTAATTAATTTTATGTATTCCGAATCTCATTGTTATCATCATCATCATCATATATATAAATACGCAAAGCCAAAACGATTGGGAACATTTTCCGGCTCTATTACTTGACCGATTTTCTTGATTCTTTTTTTGATGAATGTAGATTCGTGAGCCTCACTGCAGAATCTATATATGATTAAAATCGGTTCAGTATTTTCGGAAATATAAGCGTTTAAAGTTTCTACCAATACACAATCACACAAACATGTGCTTGAATTAAAAAATAGAAAACAAAATAAGAATGCAAAACAACAACACTGTTTTTTTCATAAAAGAGAGGAGAGTGTAAAAACATGTTACTTCTCTGTTGATATTTGTATTTTTGTATTTCGCAATGATATTTTTTGTTGTTCTTTTTAATAAGATTTTTGTAAACTAATATGTATACAGACGGGCTTAGGCAAAGCGAAAATATGATTTTATTGTTTTTTATTTTTTAAAAGTGTAAAGTGATAAATTGTGAATGTAATAATGATATGTTATTATATTAATGATGTAAGATACAAGAGGATGATGATGTTTGACCTGGGAAAACATTGGTGGGACAACAATTCTACATAAATGTTAGTTTTTATTGATTTTAAAGATTTTAATGATGGACAAAAACAAAGCCTGTTAAAATATATGTAAGTAGGATAGTTTATTTGGTCATGTCGGTACATGATACACCGTAATAAATGAATCAGTATATCGCAAATACGTAGGTTTAGCACAGTGAGGATTTGATGATAGTCTTCTTTTTTGGGTTATTCTTACCAATTAGGAAAAAGGCGGTTATAGAAATAGTAGTGTAAAGTGAAAACTGTAGTTTGTGTAGGCGATGGTTATTATATGTTTTATAAAAATAGTAAAAAGTTGAAACGGGACAAATACAAATCATGTCTTCTGGGTTGATGGCTGCCCCTACTTAAGGTGGTGTTAGAGTAAAATACATGTCGTCTAATACCATCTTTAGCAAATTATCGTTTATTATTATTTTACTTGCAATTAAACTTACATATGTTAATATAAGGCTGGAATTTATAGTTTATTAACGTTTTCTTTCAAACATTTTTTATGAAGTAATTAAATAATTATGAAAAATTAAATAATAACTAAATCATGGACAAACTCTTGAAGTAAAGAGGCGTTTAAGTCTTATTCTCCAGATAAAAAAATCTATCCCTGTTGCAAAATCTCTCTTGCCTATGCACTTCTATGCGAAAGCTAATAGAATGCCTATTAAAAGGTCTTCGCTTAAGGGCCTATAAGTAGTACAACTTCATAGAATATCTACTCTTAAATTCGATTAAAATACATTTAAATTTAAGCCAAATAAGTAGTAAGTCAGCTGAAAGAAGTCTTTATTGAGTGTTATAAGGGAGAGTTTATACAACATAAACCTGAAAGATGGACTTTTTATACTAAAGACAGTAAATTTTTCTTATTTCTTACAGAGATAATATATACTATATATACCCCTGTTCGAAAATCCCATTCCGATCTGAAATGGAGTTATTTTGGTAAAGATATTTATTAAAACTTAAAAAAAAATAATTTAAAACATCCTACTTTAAAAATTGAAAGTGGTTTCATTCCACTTTTGATCGGAATGAAATCCTTTTACAGTCCTGATAGCAATAATTGAAAAATTGAATTTTAAATAAAATGTTGTTAGATCATAATTTGCAATGTACTTTGTTTTGAAAAAAAGGTAATAGATTTGGATTCTGTGCGCTCTTGAGAATATATCTATTTTTGATTTTATTAACTGTCAGATAAAAAAAAAACTAAAAACAAATTTGGATAGTTTAGTTGGTCATGTCAACAAATAATCATTTTTCGAATTCAATTGTTACAGCCCTATTGAAAATATTTTTAGGGCTTTGTACTTTTCTGATTCCTCTTAACAACAGTAAAGTAAAGAACTACAATTTCACTTCCAAATAACTATAAAAAATATATTATAAAAATTAATTCTTGAGAATGACTTCAGGAGTAATGAATTTGGAATCAAATAAAAGAGACATTCCGCCTATAAATAATCTGTGTTAAAAACATCACTTCTGTAGGTCTTTTCTTTTTTTTGCTGGAATATAGAGATATAGGTTGAATATTATTACAGGTTACAAAGGAATAGTGCTGGGCAGGTTCGACATTGTTTACTACAAGAAGCATGGATGATTGCTGGAGGAATTGGCAGATTGTTAAACACAGGGAAATATCATATTGTAAGGAATGAATACATATATCATATTGTAAGTTTTGCATAGATTTTATGAACATTTATGTAGAGGATAAAAAATCGAAATATTTTTGAAAAATATGTTGCATAAATAATTTTAGAACTTAGATTTTAAACTTCTTTCAGAATTTAACCAAATTTTATCACATTTTCTAAAAGAATACGTTGATCAAAGCAAGTTTTACACTTTGATAATAGGAATTTTTTTTCAGACATTTGAACTATAAAAGTAGGGATTTATTTTGCAGCATAAGTCTGCAATCTTTCCTTCAATGGTTCCGGTCGAATTTCGGCCGCGGGGCGAACTCTAGTTCATTTAATATTTCAAATAATTCAGATTCCTAGAGATTTTATCACTCTAAAGAATACTTTTTTAACCAACAAAATTAATAGACAATTCTTTTAAAAGCTATGATTATTATATTTGCAAATATTTAAGAAAAAAAGTATTGAGACAGATAAATCCTCTTAATATATAATCATTTATGAAAATAAAATATGTTAAGCTTCCATGGATTTCAGCATGGTAAACAGAGATCCAGATGTTTTGAAAACCTAAAATTAAGAAAAATATGTAATTTTATTAATAAAACCATCTGAATGTATTTTTTATAAATTCAATACCAACCCATAAAAATAAATTTAAATCGGCCACAAAGAAAACACCGGTTAAAATACAAGGTTTTTGGGCTCTCATCATGGATAAAAGCAATAACTTTTTAGATTTGATGCTCATATCGTGCCATTGGAAATACTCATAAATGCAAACAGCAATGGAGGTACTCTTAAAAAGGGAATATAAAACTATTATTTTATCTATCAAATATTACAACAAACTTACTCCATCTATTATCTTCTGGCCACCATGACAATACATCATCAGCTGTAGGGAAACTGCTATTAAAAACAATACATGAAATACCAATGTTGCCACTTCACCACCACGAGCAATTTGAAATATCAAACAGGCAATTTGTAAAAAGCTAATAGTATATTTAAAGAACACCGTGATCATGAATACTTCATTGAAATTATTGGCTAATTCTATAACACGATGATGATATTTAATGTGTTCTATAATAGATCTAATGAATTCGCGTTCATCACCGGGTTTTCTTACAGAATTTGCTGTTTTTTTAAAGCGTAAACTTAGAATGCGAAATTGTGCCGACACATTGTGGGCAATCCAGGAGAAAAGGGTATCATTTGCTATTGCACCATTTTGAATATAACTAATTGATATAACATTCCAAAAATAGGCCAAGATATAACCATCGTATGATTTTGGATCTATAGCAATGTGATATCTAAGAGAAGAGTAAAAAGAAGAGTTGTAGGAATTGTAATTAAGAGACGGTGGTGTTTTTGAAAAATACTGACTTAGTAATAATACTTTAAGAAGAACTCATTCCAGTTTGTTAGACTACACATGGAGCAACTAGAAGACAATCCTCGTTCTTCTTCCTATAGGCTGCATCCTTTGAGCTCGATAGTCATCTATCCATTGTTTCTATTGCTATCTATCATATATCTATCTTATCTATCTATCTATCTATCTATCTATCATATCTATCTATCTATCTATCTATCTATCTATCTCTATCTATCTATCTATTCTATCTATCTATCTCTATCTATCTATCTATCTATCTATCTATCTATATCTATCTATCTATCTATCTATCTATCTATCTATCTATCTATCTATCTATCTATCTATCTATCTATCTATCTATCTATCTATCTATCTATCTATCTATCTATCTATCTATCTATCTATCTATCTATCTATCTATCTATCTATCTATCTATCTATCTATCTATCTATCTATCTATCTATCTATCTATCTATCTATCTATCTATCTATCTATCTATCTATCTATCTATCTATCTATCTATCTATCTATCTATCTATCTATCTATCTATCTATCTATCTATCTATCTATCTATCTATCTATCTATCTATCTATCTATCTATCTATCTATCTATCTATCTATCTATCTATCTATCTATCTATCTACTATCTATCTATCTATCTATCTATCTATCTATCTATCTATCTATCTATCTATCTATCTATCTATCTATCTATCTATCTATCTATCTATCTATCTATCTATCTATCTATCTATCTAATCGATCTATCTATCTATCTATCTATCTATCTATCTATCTATCTATCTATCTATCTATCTATCTATCTATCTATCTATCTATCTATCTATCTATCTATTTTTTTTTTTTTTTTTTTTTTTTTTTTTTTTTTTTTTTTAAAGAGGTGAAATCATCAAAAGACAATGTGCGAGACTTTAACACGCTAAAACACCCCTACTACTGGTCCATAGTCCCTGCGGTACCACCGTTAAGTATTTCCTCGCAGGGAGGGATAGGTGTAAATCACCAATCTCAATTTTTTTTTTTTATACTAATTTCTTCTTCGTATGTCTTCCTGACTTCGGAGCTCCCGAAGTACAGATTTTGTGAAGTTACATATAAATCTCCAATTTTCCTCTGATTGTAGCATTATTTGTGTTATATTTCCTGTGTTTATACTGACACCAATATTCATTTCGAGTTCTCTTCTCTCATTGACAAATCTTGGACATTCGAAGAATACATGTTTCGCATCTTCTTGTACGTTATAACAGTTAGGACAATATGGATCACTTTCACGCCCAAAACGATACAGGTATGCTTTAAAGCAACCATGTCCACTCAGGAGCTGAGTGAGGTAGAAATCCAGATCACCAAATTTCCGTTTTACCCAGGTTCCTACATCGGGAATGATTTCCCATGTCCATCTACCCTTAGTAGATGTGGACCATTGCCTTTGCCATATAGCTATGCTTTCGTTTCTTGCCATCTGACGGACAGAGTCAGGATTTGAATCATGTCTGTTTGTAAAAATCTTCTCAGCTTCCTTAGCTTGTAAATCAATAGGAAGAATGCCAGATATTACTGAGGACGCCTCATCTGACACTGTTCGATAGGCGCAGCAGACACGTAGTAGTGCCAATCTGTGCACAGAGGTTAACTTATTCCGATAAGAGCGAAATTTTGTTGACTCTGCCCATACGGGAGCAGCATACATTATAATACTCCTTACAACACCTGCAAGTAGCCTTCTTCGTAAGTATTTAGGACCTCTGGTATTAGGCATTATGCGACAGAGGGCATTACATGTGCCTCTTGCTTTTGTCTCTACATACTCCAAGTGTTTCTTGAACGATAGACGATCGTCTATGATTAAACCGAGATATTTCAGTTGATCTTTCGTTTCAATTGTGCAGTTACCAATTGTGAGAGTAATACTTTCTCTGACTTTACGGCTGCTTATTAGCACAGCCTCTGTTTTATGTTCTGCTAGAGTCAGACCCATTTTATCAAGCCAAGCACGGACCAGGTGTATACTACTATTTGATATAGTTGTCGCTTCTGCAGTATATTTTGCCACAGCTACGAGAGCTAAGTCATCCGCGAATCCGATGATTTGGACGTTTTCTGGAAGATTTATTCGTAGAACTCCATCATACATTATATTCCAGAGTATTGGCCCAAGGACGGATCCTTGCGGTACTCCTCCTGTAACTTTATATTCCTTTACACCCTCGTCAGTGTCATATATCAGGACTCTATCTCTAAAATAGTCCTGTATTATTGCAACCAAGTAGCGTGGAACATTAAGTCGAACTAGGGTATCTAATATTTTATCCCATTTAGCTGTATTAAAAGCATTTTTGACGTCTAATGTTACGACTACACAATATTTTTTGGTACCATTTCTCCATATTTTTCCTTTTATTGCACTTTTAGCTGTATCAACTACGAGTTTAATTGCATCCATTGTTGATTTACCCTTTCTGAATCCAAACTGGGTTTTTGAAAGTCCACCTACCAATTCAATACTTTCCTCTAGTCTTCTGCAGACAACGCTTTCTAATAATTTTCCACACGTGTCTATCATACATAGAGGACGATATGACGACGGGTTGCTCAATGGTTTATTATTCTTAGGGAGAAGTACTAGCCTTTGTCGTTTCCATATTTTTGGAAAATGTCCATGTTGTAAGCATGTGTTGACAATTTTAGTGAGTTGCTCGGGGAAATGTTTAGCAATCTGTTTCAGGACGAGGTTAGGTATACCGTCAGGTCCTGGGGATTTCCTGTCTTGAAATTTTGAGGCTGCCAGCTGTATTTCGTTTGGCGTTACTGGCGGAAAATCAAATGTTTCATCAGGAATATTGTGCTCCCATGAGCTTATTCCTTGATTTGGAAACAGGTGTTGCACTATATTCTCTAGTACACG